>NW_026693970.1:0-100930 GCF_021218885.2 Marmota monax | reverse complement strand
CTGACTTTATACACCCATGGGTAGAAGTGGAATTAAAAAGTTATGTTTAGAGTCTCCCTTGAACAGCCACCGGCGGGAGTTTTTCAAAATGGGAGTGCAGAGGCACCGCCCAAGCCTCGGATGGTGTCGAGGAATTCCTTCGGTGGCTTTAGCGTCGTCGCCCGGAGCGGCGGCCTAGAAGGTAGAGCCTGATGGGCACCACGACCGGCTGGCTGCCTGGAGCTCCACCTCGAAGGGACTGTGAAAAGGGACCTGACCCGGGGAGCGCCGGCCCGGGCCTGAGAATATGGCGACTTGCATCGGCCAGAAGATCGAGGATTTTAAAGTCGGAAATCTGCTCGGTAAGGGATCATTTGCTGGTGTCTACAGAGCTGAGTCCATTCACATTGGTTTGGAAGTTGCAATCAAAATGATAGATAAAAAAGCCATGTACAAAGCTGGGATGGTACAGCGAGTCCAAAATGAGGTGAAAATACATTGTCAATTGAAACATCCCTCTATCTTGGAGCTATATAACTATTTTGAAGATAACAATTATGTGTACCTGGTATTAGAAATGTGTCATAATGGTGAAATGAACAGATACCTAAAGAATAGAATGAAACCTTTCTCAGAAAATGAAGCTCGACACTTCATGCACCAGATCATCACAGGAATGTTGTATCTTCATTCTCATGGCATATTACACCGGGACCTCACACTTTCTAACCTCTTACTTACTCGTAATATGAATATCAAGATTGCCGATTTTGGGCTGGCAACTCAATTGACAATGCCACATGAAAAGCACTATACATTATGCGGAACTCCTAATTACATTTCACCAGAAATTGCAACTCGAAGTGCACATGGACTTGAATCTGATGTTTGGTCCTTGGGCTGCTTGTTTTATACATTACTAATTGGGAGACCACCTTTTGACACTGACACAGTCAAGAACACATTAAATAAAGTTGTATTGGCAGATTATGAAATGCCAACATTTTTGTCAAGAGAGGCCAAGGATCTTATTCACCAGCTACTTCGTAGAAATCCAGCAGATCGTTTAAGTCTGTCTTCAATATTGGACCATCCTTTTATGTCCCGAAATTCTTCAACAAAAAGTAAAGATTTAGGAACTGTAGAAGACTCAATTGATAGTGGACATGCCACAATTTCTACTGCAGTTACAGCTTCTTCCAGTACCAGTGTAAGTGGTAGTTTACTTGACAGAAGACGACTCTTGATTGGCCAGCCACTTCCAAATAAAATTATTGTATTTCCAAAGCATAAAAATTCAAGTGACTTTTCTTCAGGAGATGGAAGCAGTTTTTGTACTCAGTGGGGAAATCAAGCACATGAAACCAGTAACAGTGGAAGAGGAAGAGTAATTCAAGATGCAGAAGAAAGGCCACATTCTCGATACCTCCGTAGAGCCCATTCCTCTGATAGATCTGGCACTTCTAATAGTCAATCTCGAGCAAAAACATATACAATGGAACGATGTCACTCAGCAGAAACACTTTCAAAGTCCAAAAGATCAGGAATAGAAGAAAATGAAGACTGATATCCACCCACAAACAGCAATGTCAATATTTTTCATTTCTTTAAAGAAAAGACATCTCATAGTTCTGGATCTTTTGAAAGACCTGATAACAACCAAGCACTTTCGAATCATCTTTGTCCAGGAAAAAGTCCTTTTCCATTTTCAGACCAGACACCTCAAACTGAAATTGTACAACAGTGGTTTGGAAATCTGCAAATGAATGATCCTCTTTCAGAACAAATCAAGACTAGGGGTATGGAGTCAACAGTGGGATATCAGAAACACACATTGTGAAGCATTACGTCTCCTTTGATTGCTCACAGGTTAAAACCAATCAGACAGAAAACTAAAAAGGCTGTGGTGAGCATACTTGATTCAGAGGAGGTGTGTGTGGAGCTTCTAAAGGAATATGCATCTCAAGAATATGTGAAAGAAGTACTTCAAATATCTAGTGATGGGAATATGATCACTATATATTATCCAAATGATGGAAGAGGCTTTCCTCTTGCTGATAAACCGCCCTTACCTACTGATAACATCAGTAGGTACAACTTTGACAATTTACCAGAAAAATACTGGCGAAAATATCAATATGCTTCCAGATTTGTACAGTTTGTAAGATCTAAATCTCCCAAAATCACTTATTTTACAACATACGCTAAATGTATTTTGATGGAGAATTCTCCTGATGCTGATTTTGAGGTTTGGTTTTATGATGGAGCAAAAATACACAAAACAGAAGATTTAATTCAAGTAATTGAAAAGACTGGGAAATCTTACACTTTAAAGGATGAAAATCAAATTCATAGCTTAAAAGAGGAAATAAAAATATACATGGACCATGCTAATGAGGCTCATCGTATTTGTTTAGCACTGGAATCTGTAATTTCAGGAGAGGAAAAGAAGAGTGGGAGTGCTCCCTTTTTCCCAATAATTGTGGGAAGAAAACCTGGTAATACTAGTTCACCTAAGGCCCTGTCAACACCTCCTTGTGTGGATCTAAACTACGCAATAAGAGATGCACCATCTTTGGGTAGATTGATCATGAATAGTGCTACTACTCCAACCCAGGCACCCATACTTAATCCTTCTATAGTTACAGCTGAAGGACTTGGCCATACCACTACAGCTTCAGAAACAAACGTCTCTTTGAATAATCTAAAAGATTGTCTTCCTACATCAGCACAACTTTTGAAGTCTGTTTTTATGAAAAATGTTGGTTGGGCTACACAGTTAACTAGTGGAGCTGTGTGGGTTCAGTTTAATGATGGGTCCCAGCTGGTTGTCCAGGCAGGAGTATCTTCTATCAGTTACACGTCACCAAATGGTCAAACAACTAGGTATGGAGACAATGAAAAATTACCGGAATACATCAAACAGAAATTACAGTGTCTTTCTTCCATCCTGTTGATGTTTTCTAATGAAACTCCTGGTTTTCATTGATTGAAAAGATACCTACATTTAATAAATAACTTTTTGGTTGGCTTTCAAGTAAAGTGACTTTTTATTTAATATAACTTCTTCAGAAAGCCTATTAAAGAGAATTTTAATCTGTACAGTAAAGGATGTGTGCTGAGAGAAAACTGAATGAAATTTGAGTCAACAAATAATTGGTCGCAGAGTACAATAGGATGCCTAACTTTGCTCTGAAAACATACCCTCAAGCTTACTGAGTATATTTGTATTGAATGTTTTTTTAAAAGCAAAAATATAAATGGTGTGTGGTGTATTTATGCTTTTATTGTTTCTCTACTTCCCAGACATGTTGAGAATCATGGACAAAATATGCTGTAGTTTGGAATTTTTGAACATGTAAATAATATGTATTTGTTATAAGTAACATATGTAAACATGTATAGTTGTTTTATATTTATTTTTGTAGCACCAGTGTCTGCTTAAACATTTTGGCAAATGCATTTAAAAAAAAAATAAATATAACAAGAAGTAAAAAAAAAAAAAAAGTTATGTTTAGCTGGGTGCAGTGGTGCACACCTGTAATCCCGGCAGCTCTGAAGGCTGATGTAAGTGGATTGCAAGTTCAAAGCCAGCCTCAGCAACTTAGTGATACCCTGTTTCTAAATAAAACAGAAAAAGGGCTGGGGATATAGCTCAGTGGTTAAGTGCCCTTGGGTTCAATTTCAGGTATAAAACAAAACAGAAAAAAAAACACTTTTTTTAAAATATGTGGATTGATAAAATAAAAACAACAATCATTCTTCAACTTTGAAGAGGGGAGAATCCTTGTAAAAATGCTAAACTGAGTGTTTGTGAGGGGTGAATAAGAGGGGATTTTCTGGCTTATCAGACCACAGTTCAATTCTGCTCAGAAATTCATTTTACCAATTAATTAAGAGATGCTCAGATAGTGTGAAAACAATTTACTAGAAATGGATATCAGAGAAAACAGATTTGTAGCTGTAACTCCACTCCACTTCTTTGAGGCACAAACTTCTGGTACATTTTCTCCAGGGCAAGCACTACCTAGCATTCTAGCTTTTAACAAAATGATTCCAATTCTCTTTATGATTGTGGAATTATAGAAGAAAGGAATCAATAGATCTTAAGTAATATGCCAACAGGTCATGATCAAGTATAATAAGTTCCTGTCTTCTATTTCAGTCTCAATTTATGTGTTAGGTTCTGAAAAGGTGTTAAGAAATATTTGTTTCCAAGCCAAAGGGACATGACATAAGCCCCCCCCCCCCTCCAGCTCCATCTGTTGGTGACAGACAGAGTCTTAGTTCTGTGGTAGGCTTGAAAGTTTCTTCCTTTATAGGATTCATGATAGTCTGATTGATATATTTCATTCAGGGTACCCTCCCCTTGCACCCCTTCATCTCTCCCTCTGACCCCTTTGTCTATGCCATAGTTGTGGTATATGCACTTTCAAATATACCACAACAAACCCACTATTCTATATAATTAGCATACACAAAAAATCCCCCCTTTACAGGGGATTGAACCCAGGGACACTTAACCACTGACCCACATCCCCAACCCTTTTTCATATTTTATTTAGAAACAGGGTCTCACTGAGTTGCTTAGAGCCTTGCTTTTGCTGAGGCTGGCTTTGAACTTGCAATCCTCTTGCCTCAGCCTTTAGAGCCACTAGGATTACAGGTATGCACAACCACGCCTTACTGGGAACTATATTTTTTAGGAGAGGGGTCAAGGTACTAGAGTGCATGTTACAAGAGCAGCCCCTTATTCTTCTTTTGCTGACATACTTCAGTGTGCTCTCATTTCTAGCAGCCCTTACTTGCAAGGCTTTATGGAATCAGCCAGGTTTTGACGCATCCATTACCTAAAGTCACCACCAAAAGGGAAAGGAAAAAAAAATTCCAGTGTGCTCTTTGTATTCCCAGATTCACCCTTGCTCTGTTCCATGTGTTCTCTGGCTGAAAGGCTGCCCACAGAGCAACCTGCTTTATAATCCAGAGACTGGGGAGGCTTCAAGTTGCAAGTCACATATTAACAAAGAGGATTCATCTCATCACTGCAGCCCAACAGATGCACACAAACTTCAGACTTACTGCAGATGCTATAAGTGTGCTCCCAATTTGCTTTTTTGCTATTGGTGCCTAATGGAGAGAAGAAATAATGCCACCGATATTCTAGGGTCACACTACCTAAGGATTCAAGCAGGCTGCTGGGCTCCATCTCCAATGATAAAAGGATCAGAAATGAGGAAGAGAGAAACATTCTGAGCCTGTGCTGTCTGATCTCTGCCACAAAACTTCAACCCTGCCATCAGCTGCAAACACGTATGGGCACTGGAGATCCAGTGAGATACTGTGATATTCATTTACTTGTGTGTGGGAAGGGTGGATGAAAAGCTACACATATTTGGAGTTTCAACAATAATTTTAAACAGTGGCATGACATCCTTGGAAACAGAACCCCATGCCTCTAAACTTAAATGACATGGGAAGACACTTGCTTAGAATAAATCAATTTGGATGGGCACAGCCACTCTGGAAAGCAATATGGAGATTCCTCAGAAAGCTTGGAATGCAACCACCATTTGACCCAATTAAACCACATGGTATCTCATCCAATAGTGTGCACTGTTACATGTAATAGTAAATTTGGGAAATAACCCAAATATTCACCTATAGGATATCAATCACAAAATTATGGCACATGCATATGTGGAAATTCTATGTTACCATTTAAAAACACACCCACTTGTAATCCCAGCCACTCAGGAGGTGGAGGCAGGAGTCAAGACAGTTCAAAGCCAGCATCAGAATCTTAGAGAGACCCTAAGCAACTCAGTGAGACCCTGTCTCTAAATAAAATATTAAAACAGGCTGGGGATGTGGCTCAGTGGTTAAGCACCCTGGAGTTCAATCCCCAGTACCAAAAACAGAAAGAAAGAAATGAGACTCATTTCACATATACATTCACACACAGTCACTGTCATGATAAGGAAAGACCCAAATGGAAGGATGAGATAGAAATGATAAATATATTTGTAGAAAAGCCAACACATGTACGCATACATATTTCAATACTTAGAGGAAAGTTAGGAAAAGATGTACTTCACAGGTCCCCAAAATGAAGTAGGGCTTCTGCTTTTGACTTTCTGCATTTCTGAAATATCAGATTTTCTTTGAACCAACATAAGTTGTCTCTCAGTATCTGTGTAGGTTTGGTTCCATGACCCACCTAACCCAATACCAAAATCTGTGGAAGCTCAACACTCACATAAAATGGGATAGACTTTGCATAGGACCTACCTATAACCTCCCATATAATTTTAAATCATCTCCAGACCACTTATAAAACATCCAATAGAGTGCCTACACAATACCTCACTTGTGTGCATTTAGGGTGTTATGTAGGATGTAGTCATTTCAAGTTTTGCTTTTGGAAAGTTTCTAGAATTTTTTATTTTGAAGAGTTTCTGGAATTTTTGCTTTCTAATTATTTTTAATTCTTTTTTAATCTGTGGAGGCAATTTTCGCAGAGGTCCGACATCTCTTGATCTTAAAGCAGTTTTGAGGGCAGGTAGGGTCCAAATCCGTTCCAGTTTCAAGCCCTTTGTTGGATACTCAGTATCAAGGCATCAGTAATTATTGGTTCCACGGGTATAATTAGAGGAGCAGAACAATCAGTTCTTCCCCCAAATCCCAGAAAGCATCTCCCATTGTGGGGTGCTCTCAAGAGCTCGGAAGAATGTAGAGACACTGTGAGGAGCCTTGTGCTACAGGGCAGGACCATGGTGCGTGTGGTCAAGGGCCCGGCCAAGGGCAGAGGGACCAAGCTCTGCAAGAATCGAGGCAGGGCCGCACTCCTCAGGAATCCTCATCCCAGCCCCACTGCCAGGAGTCAGGAGATTCCGGGCACGTGCAAGGCACCACCTACCTTACAGCTCCTAAGAAGCAGCTCAGGCAGCAGGCGGAGGGGCAGCGATGGCAGCCGCAACAGGCGGTGGCAGCAGCAGGCAGAACAGCAGAGGTGGCGGGAAGCGGGGCTGAGGCCACGGGAGTCGGGGCCTTGGCAGCCAGGGCAGCAGCGGGATGCCAGGCGCAGGCAAGTGGGGCGGCGGAGGCGGCGGAGGCTGAAGGCGGGGAGGAGGCAGCAGCTGCAGGTGGAGCAGCGGTGGTGTCCGCAGCAGCAGCAGCGGGCGCGGGAGCATGTGGAGGGGCGGCGGCGGCACATGAGGCTGAGGAGGCAGCATTGGCGGCAGGTGGGGCGGTAGTTCCAGTGGCGGGAGGAGAGGCAATTAATTAGCAGAAGGCGGGACCGCGGAGGTGGCGGGAAGCGGGGCCGGGGCTGAGGCTGCGGGAGGCGGGGCCTTGGCAGCCGGGGCAGCGGCGGGATGCGGAGCGCTGGCAAGTGGGGCGACTGCGGCTGAAGGTGAAGAGGAGGTAGCAGCTGCAGGTGGAGCGGCGGTGGATGCTGTAGCAGCAGCCGGGGCGGGAGCATGTGGAACGGCGGCGCGGAGACACGGGAGGCTGAGGAGGCAGCATTGGCGGCTGGCGGGGCGGTAGTTCCAGTGGCGGGAGGTGAGGCAAAGGTAGCAGCAGGCGGGGCAGCGGTGGCGGCAGGCCGGCCTGCGGCAGCGGTGGTAGCAGAACCGGAGGCGGTGACAGACTGGGCGTCTGCGGCAGCAGGCAGCGAGGTGCCACAGCGGCAGGCAGCGGGGCTTGGGCGTCAGGCGGCCTGGCGTCCGCAGCAGGAGGCGGGGCGGCGGCAGGTGGATAGGCGGCGGCCAAGGCAGGCTGGTCAGAAGCAGCCTCAGTGGCGGCAAGCTGTACAGAGGTGACTGCGGCAGCAGTCGGGTGGGAGGCAGAGGCAGCCACGGCAGGAAGGTCTGAGGCATTGGCGGCAGCGGCAGTGGCGGTGGCGGCAGGCGTGTGGGTATGTGGGGCACGGTGGCACCGCCTGGTCTGTCCTGGCTTGTCAGGGCTTGGGCGATGGTGTTCTGGTTTCTGCCACCGTGTGCCTGCAGTATGGGGGCGGAGGAGACGCCCCTGACACGTAGTTCCCACTGGGTGGATTGGTTCCCAAAGGACTTCTTCTCTGGTGGAGAGGAGGATGAGGTGGTGGCCCCGGGACCCCTAACAGCTCAAAGCGGAGGATTCTGCTCTTGGGGATGCTGCACAGCCGCAAGTCCTCCATTCAGAGGGTGAGTTGGTGGTGTTGGGTCCTTCTGTCCTCCCTTAGCTCCCCTCCAGTGTCCCAGGTGGCGGGTACCTGGAGGCCCAGAGGAGGGTGATGGTCATGCTGGCCTACACCTGCGTCACAGCGCACTTTCTCTTACACTCCCACAAGTGGGCATGGAGCCAAATGCACGAGGATCCGGAACTCTGGCAAAACTGACTGGAGACAGACTGAAACCTCCCATGGGGACACAGGCCCTGGGGAAACACACTCTCCAGATCTCACTAGGAGAACTTGTGGGATTCCATCTCCTGTCCTGGCTTGCTTCAGGTGACCTGAGTTTGCAGGGATTCCCAGCCAAGCCCCAGGGAGCAGGGTCCAAAAGGGTTTTGAGTAAGGCACCAGGCATTTAAATACTACTCCAGAGGATCTTGGCTCCAACACTTTTGGGAATTGGGTACTGTCACTCCACCTACTTAAATCCTAGTGACCTAGTGAGTGTAGTTACTGGTGGTATTCGCCTTGTAGATGTGTAGTTAGAAACATCTTTGAAAACTTTGAAAATGTTTTGCAGATACACATTTGTCCATTTGTTTTCACTTTGGGTCTGTCAGAAACGAATGGAGGACTATATACTGTTTGGTAAAGGGGAAAATAAAGGCAAAGTTGACTTCGTTCATCCTCATTACACACAAAACAAACTTCTAAACTATTATTATGCACACCTAGTATTTCCCCCTTTCCACTTTGTTGAAAAAGTCTATGCAAAAAAAAGTCTGTGTAATATTTCAAAGTTGTGATGTTTTTAAAAAGTATCCTCTTGAATTTGCTTTATTACTGTGTTTTATTTACTTTTCTTCTCACCTCTACAAAGACTTGGGTGTACTTATGATAGGTTTTCAGCAAACTGATTTTAGCTCCTCCCATTTGTTACAAAACCTTGGAAATAATTTTCTTTTCTACAGTGTAACGGTGAGGCAAATTAATTTTATGTTATGGTTGTATGGATTGTGAATATTGTGATTCTTATTATTTGCATTTACCATTTCTTTTCTCAAGAGTGTTGCCTATCTAACCTATCAGCTCCCACAAGTCCCCCTCATGTTTTGGACATTTTCTGTATAATTACATTCCTTGTTTATTTTTTCCACAAGAGTGCAAACTTAATGAGGGAAGATTTCATGTTTATTATTCCTCAGAGCCTGGGGTAGGCATTGGAGTAATTTTTGAATGACCAAAACTTCAAAAATTTTGAAAATTTTGCTACAAAAGTTTCATGATATTAAATTAGAGTTTTGCAAGTATAAATCCCCAATAAAAGCAAACAAACAAAACCAAAAAAACAACCCCCATAAAACAACAACAACAATGTGGGTACAATAGAGTGCTAATGCTAGTACTGAGTATGTTGCAGAGAAAATAGCATAAAACGTTTCAGCTTTAAAATAGATTGAATGGAAAATGATTTAGTGTTTTCCTTAGCTATAAGTAAAAAGAAAGATGGTACCAATGCATTTATAAACATTCAGTTTTTACCTTAGTTTGTTTGTTTGTTTATGCCAAAAGATCAAGTTTTCTAATGTTAATCCAGGATGGAGTTTTAAATTTAAATTCTGAAGTTGACAAGACATAACATTTTATTTTTCTCCTAGCAGGCAGTGTTTTATAAGATGTCACCCATTCTATTTGGAGAGCACCAACAAGATTTATAAACATGACATTTCCAATAGCTACTTTGTGAATTTCCAGGTTTGGGATTTTCCTGGGCCGATGGACTTTTTTGACCCAACCTTTGACAGCAAGATTATATTCAGGGGAACAAGAGCATTTATATATGTTATTGATGCACAGGTAGTTAGAAATAATTATGTTTACTTCTCTTCCCTGGTGGCAAAAATATGTAGAAACAATGGAAAATTGTTCGTCTTATTGTCATTTGTTTGCAGTTCATTTCTCTACCAGCAGATTCCATAACAGTATTCGATGCAATTGCAGAGGTGCTTTTGGAACAGGCATGTCATTGCAATTTGAAAGAATCAGTTGGTTAGGAGATTTAGTTTACATCCTGAGCCCTAGTTAATGAGCACTTAGCATTAGCTTTCCAGTAAATTTTGCTACACATTACTATTAGCTATTATAGTAGTACTACAACTTATCAAAAAGATCCTGTCAGTGCCCATAACATAAGATGGACTATGAGAAAGAACTGAGTCATATACTAGAGTGATTATTTTTCTTGAGTGTCCAAATTGAATTTAGTCCAACAAGCATTTATTGAGGGCCTACTGTGTGCCAAGTAGTCAGATGAATGGTACATGACCCTATTACTAAGAATCTTACTTTTCATAGCTGATACATTATTTAGGAATGCATTCTGAGTAATAGACCATATATTGGGAACTTTCACATACATGATCTAATTTAATCTTCACAACATTGTGAAGTTAATATTGTAATTCCTGTTTTATAGATAAGTAAACAGAAATCAGAGTTGAAGCAACTTGTTTAAATTCACACATCTAATAAATGGCAGAGCTAGGATTGCTTTAAAAAATATTTGGAAGAATTGTTCATTTCCCCTTTCCTTTATATTATCAGTATTAAAATTTGAGGCATTAATTTGAGATTTTAATTTTTTATCTTAAGAAGTGGAATAACTAACTATTAGTATATTTGAATGTTAGGATATTTCTGAATAAATAGTGTAATGTATTTTCTGTGGTTGGGGAAAGAGTTAGTTTGACACTTTCTTAACTCATTCCTTGCCTTTTGTAAGATTCTTTTCATAAAAAATTTTTCTGACTTACAGGATAACTACAGGGAGGCCTCAACAAGACTTCACATTACTGTTTCTAAAGTCTACAGAGTTGGGACTGGGGTTGTGGCTCAGAGGTAGAATGCTCACCTAGCACGTGTGAGGCCCTGGGTTTGATACTCAGCACCATATAAAAATTAATATTTTTTTTAAAAAGGTACTGTGTACAACTAAAATAAATAGTTTTTTAAAAAAAATAAAGCCTACAAAATTAAGCCAGACATGCATTTTGAGGGATTTATTCCCAAAGTTGTTGGTCTGTCTGATTCTCACAAAATAGAAACAAAGAGGGACACTCATCAGAGGGCCAGTGATGACCTTGCAGATGCTGGGCTAGAAAAAAATCCATGTTAGGTAAAAATATGTATATTTGAAATGAGATCCCTCCCTTAAAAAAACAACATGTGTGTTCGATATGAGAGCCCTGAAGATATATTCCCATCTCTGTCATTACAACCTCATACCTTTCTGTTACTGATAGGACCATTCCTAGTTCTGAAATATTACGGTCTCTTCTTTGTTGAATTCCAAGCTATCTTGTAAGCCTGGTGAAATTGAGAAGTTATTTTCCTATCTTTTCATATTTTCCTGGTGATTGAATTCATGTGACATGTATCCATTGGTGCTTTTGCCCGACCCCCAATGTCCAGTTGCCTTAGGCAAATAATCTCTTGTTATATTTGTTGTTAAAGTCTAGCTTGAATTTCCATACTATCTTTATTAGTAGCAAGGGTCTTTTATAAATGTGGAACACTTTCAAGTCTGGACTGATTCTAATGCATCTTAGTTTTTAAAACACTTTACTTTTATGAAACTCTATCCTTTGTGTTAGGTGGATTTATTCTATAAGTTTGCACACTTTTTCTATGAAATAGTTGAAAGTATTTCTTATTTATAATTATTTAATTAAGAAACTACTGTTAAAGATCACCTGCTAATTAAGATTAATGATTTTGAATTTGTTTTCTATAAGCATATAAGGAATAACTTTGCCCATCTTATTTTTTGTGATATTGGTACAAATGAGCATTTAAAAATACCAAGAAAATGTTCTCTTAATGATAGTAACAGATTACAGGAGAAGTAGAGGAGCAACACAATTTAGTAATTACCTTGTCCTGAGTCTATTATGGTGACTTCCCTATAAACTCAATAATGTTCTCTGGGCCTCATGGTCCAAGAGCTTTTAGTAACTCCCCTAGCAAACCATGCAAAAAGTCTCATTGACTTCTAGTTTGTCTGGATTAAATTTTTAAATCATTTATAGGAAATTAGTGCTTAAAAAATAAAATTCAGTGCTGAGGTTGTGGAGCAGTGGTAAAGCTCTTGCCTCACACATATGAGGCACTGGGTTCCATCCTAAGAACCACATATAAATAAATAAATAAAGGTATTTTGTCCATTTACAACTAAAACATTCTAAAGAATAAATTCAAACAATCTTCCCCTAAAAAGTATCCTCCTTTCTTCTCCCACTGTAATCTGTTTTGTTGTTGTTGTTGTTTGTTTTGGGGAGTTTTTTTTTTTTTTTGGTATGGGGAAGTTATGAGGCTGAGCCTCATCTGCAGCCCAGTTTCGCATATTTAATTTGGAGAGAGGAGCTACCTGAGCTTCTTAGAACCTCAATAAGTTGCTGAGCTGGCTTTTAACTCTTGCTCTTCCTGCATTAGCATCCTGAGCCATTGGGATTATAGGTGTATGCCACCACAACCAGCCACCAAATGTAATCTTAGCTTTATATTTTTGTGTTCTTATTTTGAAGATTCAGTTTAAGAAAAAAAAAAGGATCGTTTCTTCCATCCCAGTAAATTTAATATGTATCTGTTATATTTTCCAAACATTAATTTGAAAGGATTCAGTGTTCAGTGTTTTCTTGGGCTTTTGTGTTATGCTAGATGATGACATCAAACTGTAAATCTTTTGTGTTTTACTGATTACACACATAAGAACTTTCTGGTAGCATGATCACTCAAATCAGAGATAGATTATAATTATGTATAGCTTGAGTTTGGATAAATTTTTGTTAAATTTTTGGTGATATCTTAGAAAATGATTCACTTAATCAAAGAGGAATAAGAAAAACATTTAACATATGCAATTATGTCAGTAAAATAGAGATATAATTCAACTTTTATTCTTTGATAATAGAAGTGTTTCTGAAACAAGTACTATTTTTGTTTTGGTATTGTGTTGTACGGCCTTATATGTTATTTAATAATTTATCATTTTTGATTTTTTGCTAACTTTGATTCTTAAAAGATACTGAACACTTTCCCAATTTTTTTTCAAGAATTCAGGTATTGGAAAATCTTTTCTCTTTGATGTTGTCACCAATATGTACATTGCAACAGACAGTCCCTCCATGTATATGTGGTCTTATGAACTTTGCTGTGTGGTGATTGATGTTGTAATGGATGTGTCTTCTATATGTGGGTGAGTTATATACATAATTCTGCAAGACTTCAGACATGTGGAATAATATCTCTATTTGTTGATCAAATTTCTGAGGCCTCTGGCAAGTACTATATAAAATGTGATTATGTTGATGATAGTGCTTTAACTTAGAACAAGACTTCTTTTAAAGCAGACTGATGGATCTTACTCTTTGAAATAGCTTGTCAAAGAGAAGTTGTAAAATGTGATGAGTGCTGACTTACTTATCTCTGAATGTTTCTTCTACCATTATTTAAGGGATTTGCACTGTGTCTTCTCACTACTGGGACTTAACTAGATCAAAAACTGTTAATTTATTTAAATGTCAGAATGACAAAGTGCTTTATGAAATGTTTGAATCTTAATCTTTTAGGAGCACATATGTAAGGTAGTCAGAATTCTAGATGTCAGAGGACTTATGCATATAAAAATTTAGCTTACACATCTGAGTTTCCAGAATAAATCTCTGAAATATGAAATATGAGCATTTCCCATATGTTTACTCACAAAATGAAAGACAGCAAACAGCGATTTTCTGTAATAGGTGCAAGAACCAATGAAAATTGGGGTGAATAAGTGGTGTTTCAAAAGCCAAGGCATTCTGTGAATCTTCCGATAGCCCTGATTACTTTATTATATTAACATGAATTCCCAAGATGATTTTAACTGCTCTTTGGCTTCTAATCCCTGTGTCCTCTGTTCCTGTTCTCAGATTTACCTGTGACCACATCCATCATTTTGGTCTGATTCATCGGTGTTTTTTCCCAGCTAACTCTGGACAGGAGAACGTATTTATCTTTTTTTTTTTTTTTTCAGTGCTGGGCTTAGAGCTCCAGACGTTGTGTGGAATACATACACCACCTCCAGCCCTGTCTTATCCATTTTAAAAATATTTTTCAGATGTTGATGGAGCTTTATCTTTATTTTATACATTTATACATGGTTCTGAGAATTGAACCAACTGCCTCACACTTTCTAGACAAGTGCTCTACTTCTGAGCCACAACCCAAGTTGTCTTATCCATTTCTGACCCACCTATTCTTATTTCCATTTCTTATTTCTTATTCACTTTTTTGATTACTTGTTCACCTTGTTTTTTTTTTTTTCTATAATGAAAATGAGACATATTACCCATTATACTGCTCACTCCTATTTTTTTTTTTTTTTTTGGTACTAGGGATTGAACTCAGGGGCACTCAAACACTGAGCCACATCCCCAGCCCCATGTTGTATTTTATTTAGAGACAGGGTCTCACTGAATTGCCCAGTGCCTCACCTTTGCTGAGGCTGGCTTTAAACTCATGATCCTCCTGTTTTAGCCTCCCAAGCTGCTGGGATTATAGGCATGTGCCACCGAGCCTGGCTTTCCCATTTCTACTTTTAAAAATGGATGAGTATAATGTTTGCTTTTTCTTTAAGACAAATCAGCATTTCATAAGACACATATTTTACAATTTGAAAATCAAATTTAATTTTAAAATTTATTTAGTAAGGCACATAGTGAGATATAGACATCATAATGAACTTCTAAAGAAAATAGTATACCACCTCACTATTCTCAACATATTCTGTACATGCAGTTTGAAGAGCTTAATTGTAGTTAATTTGTTTATTAATTGACTCTGCATTTACATTTTTTGAAGGGGAACTGCATATAATTCTGACAATGTTAGCTTAATAAATGAAGTAGATTTTAGCTCCTGTAGGTTTCCCTTTGCAAGTGTGAATATGCCATAGAATATTTATTGGAGCATATTTCTTTTAATTTTTATATTTAATCACTTTTTACTACAAGTAGTTTTCATATTTTGGATCCTTCTTTATAGACTATGTCACTGCAGATTTATGTGAGGAAAAATTTAAAGCCTGCCATATAACATGTATCCTGTGTGAACATGTGGAAGGTATATGAATGCATGTGTGTAACAGTGCTGGTCACAGAAAGGGAAAGAATGTGTTGTTCACACTTGGTATGCATTTTATCTCATGATGTCATCCAGAAGCTTTTCACTTCATGATTTGAGTACTAACAAGGTTCCTTTTCCTTCCCGTCTCCTTTGCAACCTTTAGGGTATGCTGAATCTAAATCTTGTTCCTCGTGGCTATGACCTTTGAACTTCTGCTTGGGTAAGAACTAAGCTTCAGATAATCATATTTGCCTGAAGTAAATGTGAATTAGAGACACAAGAAGACCATTTTATATAACTTATTAAAATTAAATATCGTGGGAGCAATAGCACATGCCTGTAATCCCAGCAGCTGAGGAGGCTGAGATAAGAGAATGGCAAGTTGATTCCCAGTTTCAGCAACAGTGAGACACTAAGCAACTCAGTAAAATCCTGTCTTTAAATAAAATACAAAATAGGGCTGGGTATGTGGTTCAGTGGTTGAGTGCTCTTGAGTTCAATGCCTGGTATTAAATAAATAAATAAATAGAGTAGCAATTCCAAATGTTAGAAAGGATATGTATCAACTATATGTTTTGTGCTCTTGAGTTCAATGCCTGGTATTAAATAAATAAATAAATACAGTAGCAATTCTAAATGTTAGAAAGGATATGTATCAACTATAATATTTTGTAATTACTAATGAGAGAACAAAATAAGTTTTGGAAAACTGATAATTTCTTATAAAGTTAAACATATACCTAAATCAACAATAACACTGTTGGGAACTTACCCAAGAGAAATGAAAACATATGCCCATGGAAGACCATTCTGGAATGTTCATAGTAGTTATATTAATAATAGCATAACTCTGGAGAAAACACAAATGTCTCTGGTAGGAGCATGAATAAACAAATTGTGGAATGATCCCATAGTGGAATACTACCTGGAAATTCAAAGGATGGGCTCAAGAGACATGCAATGATATGACTGAGCTGCAAAACCCTGTTGAGTGAAAGCAACTGGCGTTGTTTATATCATGTAGCTCTTTAAAAATAAGAAAAATATAATACACACAGAGAATGTGAGCCTGCTGAAGTAAGAAATACTGAAGGACTAACAAGGTTGGCAAGATGGCAACAGGGAGATGGGCTGATGTATGCTGTTGAAGGCCAGGCTAAGGGCATGGGAATTGATCAGACACTTTTGGTCTTATTTAATATGGGGAGGTGGAAAGGATAAAGTTGCCTCAGAAGCACAGCTTCAAGGTTCTCCCTAGACATGAAGCAAGTAGTGGCAATGAGGAGATTCAGGCACATTCCTGCCTGCTATAAAGTAAAATTCAAGAAAATAAAGAAAATGATCATATTCATTTTTTATAGTATTTCCTTCTCCAAGAGTCTATTTCAACACTGTGCTCTATCCATCAGATTAGCATAAGAGAAAACAATAGTTTCTGCAGAGAAAATTAGTTCACAAAATTTAATGGATACCAGATATTCTTTTAGAAAAAATTCAGTGGAGACTATAACACTATAAAATGATATGCAAAACTGCACCAAGAGATATTTTATTCTCATATGGAGAGCAGAAAGGCTGAGAAAAAGGAAATAGGAGCAAACACTGTAAGAAAATACAATCTTGAATTTCTCTTTATTGATGGCAGGTGGATGGAGCAGAAAGGATGCTTCTCCCTGAGGGCCAAACTTGCAGTAGATATATACTTGCTATTCGGTCTGTGGCCGGCTGCCTATGGGCTGATGAGAGGGGATAGTCAAGTCACATTTACAAGGCTCTAGCAGCTGGGATTAGAAACTCCCCTCTGTGATCTAGTCAGCATCTAATTCAAGTCCATTTACTAACACAAAAATATCCTTTAGAGGTTTCTATTGATTTTTTTCCTGCACAATATATGTCAATGTTTAAGTTGATAATTTTCCACTTATCCTAATCACAATTAGTTTTCAGATAAAAACATATTTTAAGAAGAACTTGCTGTTAACACTATAGAGGATAATGTTTGAACAACAAAGATTTTACAGAAATCAGTTTAGAGCCCTTGAAGTAAGTTGCCCTTGACAATCTATCTCCTGCAGATAGTCCAAAGCAATATGCACTGAAATGTGTCTCTTGTTCTAGATGTCATCATGGAACATATCCTGATTAGACTGTCATCCTCAATGCAATTTTAAAAAGCCCTTTCAACCTCTTTCTGCCTTCTCTTAGCCAGACTAAAGTTACCCTTTTGCTTTAGAAGTTCTCTAGGACCCCAGCACCAGTTTCAAGTGTGGAATTTCTGCATTTCAGTGGTTCTCTCTGTCTTTAGGATTTCTAGTTACCTCAGGGTTTGCTGAGTCCAAGTTTGTTTAGCTGAACTCCTGCATCACATGGTGGTGATGGTAGTTTCACTTAAGTTAACACTGCAGTCTACTATGCAGAGCAAAACGTGACTCATCCAGCCTGAGAGGGCAATAGAGCTGTGCATCTGGTTGCAGGTCTTTCTGATGCAAGAAAATCAGTCCAGTATGTGGTACCTGTGAGACTACCTTTGGATGGGTGGAGCCCACTCGTATAAAATCAGATCCCTGCCAGGGCATTACACCACAAATAATTATGCCTCCAAATGGGAAATTACAATCACACAAGGGTACAATCGGGGTTCTTAATTGCACATTACTTCCAGTTTCCCCCATTTCCTTCGTTAAGTTTGCTTGTCTCCATAGATTCAACCATAAAAGGACACTGAAAGAGATTTGACCAGTTTTAAAAGAAATTAAATTGTATACAAAGAAACTTAACAACTAAGAACAAAACCACAAATCTACTCTCTCTTCTGTACTGCATAAGGGTTCCATAGAGGCCATCTGAGTAGCATGCAATGACACTAACTCAAAGGCAGGAAAGAGGCAACAGATATTATCTAGTGGGACACTTTAGACCAAAAGGGGAATAATTTGGATAGAAACTCCTCAATATGGCTGCCCTTTGAAACATCTGGGGATCTTTTTAAATACCAGCAGTAATATAGCTAGGAGCCACCTATAACCAGGGGGAAAAGTGGGGATGGAACTAATTTGCAATTTGTTGAATTTTCCAATTGATATGATAGAAATATCACATGGTAGTAAATATTAAGCTACCAGGATGCCAACTGAACACAGATTTGGGAGAATGAGAGCCAGGACTAGCAGGTTGCAGCAGATCACTGAAGAGTCAGGACCTCACCCTGAGACTCTGCTTTCTATGGAAGGGTGAGGCCTGAGTGAGTGGACAGGCAAATCTTCCCACAGGTGATGATAACAGGCAGCCAGTTTGAGAATGGCCACCCTCCTCCAATTTATTCCTTCCAGGTTTCTGCTTGCACCTGTCATCACACCTGTAGCAACTGCAGGTCAGGGCCTTTCCCTTCAAACACTGCCACCTTAGGAAAATGTACTTGGTGCAAGTCTCTTCTTTTTCTCCTGCTGCCTTACACTAAGTTGCTCAGAGAGGGACTGGTATGGATGGTCTCCAAAAGAAGATCATTTATCCAAAAACAAATCTTAAGATAGCATTTGAGACTTATGCTAGGCCATGAGGAAATGGTTTATATCAACCTTCTTCACTTCAAGAAGCTTCTAGTCTGGAGGGAGAGGAAGAGGGATCATCAGTGTCAGGAGAGTGGGGGAGAGAAATACAAAGGAACTTTGTTGAAGATGCTGTTTAGCTGCTAACCCCTTGTTGCATCTGTTATAACAAACAGAAAGCTAAATGCCATATGAAGGGCAGTACTGGGCATCATGGTGGCAGCTGTGATGGTGGTCTGAACTACCAGGGCTATCTTCACCATGTCTAAAGTGGCTTCAGGCACAACTTTTGTCAAGGGCCCACAGCAGATAGTGGATGACATGGAGCTGCTCTCGGAGAATCAGGAGAGGACATGCATAGGGGGATGGGGTGTGGATGAGGGCAAGGTGTTGAGCACAGCACTACCAGAGCTCTTGTACACTTTAATACCACTCCTGGGGCCAGACCATTTGCCCCTTTTATTCCAAAGAAAACACTAGTGCACAGAGGATGAGAGGAACTTCCTGTTGGCACCTCCTTGTCAGGTTTGTGCACACAACTCAGCATTCAGTTGGGTGCCAGGAGTAAGGCTGTGGTCAAGAGCTATAGGGGCAGAGGGTGATGGCTTGCTAGTCAAGGTCTGTAGCCAGCCTCATTTTGCACAGGTAATACATGGGTCATGGGTCAGGCAGAGCTCTCAGTGAAGTGACTCAGGAGCATCAAAGACTTCTCCTTATCTGAACCTTCCAAGTGCACATGTACAAATATGTTGTTCTCCTTGGAGCTGTCTGAGCTCTCTTCCTCTGTGAGCACACCCATGGGACTGGAGGAAGAGCTGTAGTACTAAGAAGATCTGCCCTCCTGGGACTTCCTGTTTACAAGCTGCTCCACCTCCATCCACCTGCACCAACCACAGATCTGCAGCATGGCCACCACACCCACCCTGCACAGGCCCAACATGTCTGGTGGGGTACACTTGGGCCAGTCCACTGCTGGTGACCAAGGTTCAGGCCCAAGGAGTCTGAATTCCCTTTTTCCAGCTCCAGTTGAGTCTTAAGATTTTTTTTTGCCCTCATAATGAGGAATTCATACTTAGTAAGGCTCAAAATATTCACCAAGGTGAGCTGCTTAAAGACAGGGTAATACATGTGTGAGTGCAGATTCCTGAGCTAATCCAAAATTCTGTTTTGCTCCTGGGGCTGAGGAACCTGAAGATCAGAGGACATAAAAGAATTGCAGGTGGGGTGTCCTCCTGGGTCTGGTAGACCAGTACTGAGCGAGCGCCTCTGGTGTGGGAGCAGTAAGACAAGGTAAAGGGTGTACTGGATGAGGGCTGCAAGTGGTGCTGGGCTCAGCTCTGGGAGGATGGGATGCTGGCCACTCCACACAAAGCCCTCCAAGACACAGCCTATCATGGCACTTACTTTCAGAAGGGAAGGGTTGTGTCACTCACATCCTTTGTGGGTAAGGGAATGGATACCCATCAGAAGGATGGGATGGCTGTGAAATAAAAGTTCTCAAAGTAAAGTAATATATCAGAAATAAAGACAAAAGTCAAGAATGATTTTAAATTAGAGGCATGACTGATTGAGTCTACCAGAAGGATCTGGTTCTAACACAGAATCAGCCCCTACATGTTTTATTTATAGCAATACAGATCAAAAGGATCAGTAAGTACAAGGTTTCACTGTGGGAGGAGTCTTATTGGTGCTTGCTTTAGTCAGGGGTTGTGGAGAGCAGTGACAGAGAATGGGAGAACAGTGTCTGAGATTAGGATGACTCTGATGTCTTCATGGCTGTGGCATGCTCAGTGCTGGGGAAGTTTCCATACAAAGTGGAGGATGCCCAATTGCTGTGGTAATGCCCTGTATCAGGTGGCTCTGTGCCGCAGTCTTATCAGCTTCAACCTTGATCTCAGGCATACAGTTCCTGGGAATAGGGAACTCTCTTGCTAGGCAAACATATGTTTCACCACCTTTCCTGAACCTACCTTCCTAATAGTAACTTTACAAAATGTACTGTCTTGAGAGCTACACAAAGCTCCTAACATTGCATATTGCAGCTGTAGAGCTCAGCTGTGGAGTAAGCTACATAATGTTGCTAAATCCATAACTTTCATGAACACAAAGAATATACTTGAATAGTTTATATGTTTATTTTTGTGGGATATCAGGGATTGAACTTGGGGGCATTCAACCACTGAGCCACATCTCCAGCCCTCTTTTGTATTTTATTTAGAGACAGGGTCTCACTGAGTTGCTTAGTGCCTTGACCTTTTTTTTTTTTTTTTAGCTGAGGCTGTCTTTGAACTCCTGATGCTCCTGTATCAGCCTCCTGAGCCACTGGGATTACAGGTATCTGCCACCATTGCATATTCTTTAATCTGATAATGAAATAAAAGTTTGCTGGTGCAATTCTTCAAACTTGATTTTCCATCAGAGAGTAGAGCTGCTCAAACTAATGGATTTCACCTGGAAGTTCTTAACACTGGACTTCCCAGCCTAAGGTTTCCAGCATTGATTGGTTCACACAATGCTCATAGATGGCTTCCTGCAGGTTTGCCAGGACTTGAAATTTGAAGCTATTCTTTCACTGCATACACAAGTTGTCCCAGAGATATCCTGGTGTTTACCTTGTCCACACTTTTAAAGAGACATGGAATAATCTTCCCCACACCAAAATCAGAACATTTTCCAATGAACACAAGCCAAAGGTCCCCCCAACACCCAGAGAATAAAAATTCCAATGGTCACTCTGGCCACTAAAACTCTGTGAGATCTGTCCTCTAATGACCCCTTTGTTTGGAAAACATTCTTTCTCTTGCTTGACACTAGGGTTTTTCCCTGTTGTTCAAGGTCTCATTCTTCTCTGTCTTGTAGATAGAGGTCTGTTACTTTCCATATCTGGCCCTTATTTGGTTCCTTCAAACCTGTCATCTTAAGCTGTGGTGACATTATTTCCCCCAATTAAATGAAGTGAACTAGGGAGGAGTAAAACCTTTGTTGTTCACCACTGTACATTTAAAAGATGACTCGGGGTCTAGTACATGGTAGGGTGCTTAATAAATATATATTGGTGAATGAAGCAAGCTCCATCACCAGCACAAAGGATGGCACCTGACCCATGAGCAACTACTCCACAGCCTGCCAGGTGACTGAAGTTGCAACCCCCCAAAGAATGAGTTGTATCCTATTCCCTGCTCAGGAAGTTTACTATTATAAAATTCACCCCAAGTTGCCCCTTGTTATCCTCTTACCTGATTGGCACACACTCTGTAGATCTTACTCCTAGTGAGATGGCATGGGAGCTATCTAGCTCTGGCTCCATTCTGTACAGATTCATAGAAGGCCAGCAAGGAAAACCAAGGCTGGTCCTGGAGAAGGGAGAGAAAATAAAAATGCAGGAGTGAGTGCTAAAGGACTTGGCCTCATGCTCAGCATCAAGAGCCCACTCCATAGCAAAAGTGAAAGGGTCAACTGCCAGGCCAGAGTGGCCCTGGGAGCCTCCCCAGCCCACCTCATCTAGGTACACTTGGGCAACTGGAGGCCCAAAACAATGAGCCCTGAACAAAGTCAGCAAGACGGACCACACTGCCACTCTGGGACCCAGGTTTTCCTACTTTTGAAAGGTCATGGAAACCTTCAATGAGGAGCTAATATGTGAACTTGAATGTGAAGGAAGAGTAATATTTTTAACAGCATAGAAATACAGAGGAAAGTTAATGTATGGATATAACCCATATATACATCTCTATGTAATAGCAGCCACTTTCTAAGAGCTTGAAAACCAGATACAATGGTTGTGCAGGACTAATCACACACACCTGGGATAAGAAGCTGGTTTATTATCAGGAGCTAACAAGGCTGTTCTGCAAAAAAGATAGTGACAGCAGCAGCAAGGGTGGAGAGAAGCCCCAACTCCTCCTTGAGTGTAACATTTTATAGGCTAGAATCATGGCCACACACTAGGGGTGGCTTTAATCTTGACTCATATAGTAAGCATCCATTGATCTTATAGAAAGCAAGTTTGTTTCTTGGAAAAAAAGACAGACAAGCAGTTTTTCTGTCTCTCAGAGGGAGAAGAGAGATGGCATGTCTGTTTTATCTTCTCAAGGAGAGAACAGGGAAACCAGTATGTCCCCATCTCAGGGGCTGGCAAGTTGTCTCCTCTCAATGAGAGAACAGGAGAGACCAGCATATTTCCAATACGGTAGGTTTTGTCTCGGGCTACATTCTATTTCTTGTGAATAAAAACAATATTCATGAAGTAGAGATGAGGAAAAGAAAGATGTCTACTAGTCGTGTATTTATATCTGAGTATAGGAAAGTTATGTGTGATTAATTCTACTCTATTTCCTATTCCCATCCTCCTTTCCGTCTCTTCATTCCCATTTGTCTAATACAATGAACATCTATACTTCCCCTTCTTATCCCCCTTTGTTATTGGTTAGTGTTCACATATCAGAGAGAACATTTGATGTTTGGTTTTTTGGAACTGGCTTATTTCACTTAGCATAATATTCTCCAGTTCCATCCATTTACCAGCAAATGTCATAACTACATTCTCCTTTATACCTGAGTAATATATTGTGTATAAATAACACATTTTCTTTATCCATTAATCTGATGAAGTGTACATACAATTTTTTTCTTCCATAGCTTTTGAATATTTTGAATTGAGCTGCTACAAACAATGATGTGGCTATGTCACTATAACATACTGATTTTAAGTTCTTGGTCCTGGTCTCTTTTCAGCAATATTCCGGGGAACTAGGAAGATTTCTGGAATATAATGTAAAATGGAAGGTCCTTGGGAAGCTGTTGCAATTTTGTGCACAACAGAAATTTATATTGAAATTTTAGAGAAAAATATGAAAGACTCATTAGGCATAGTGTTTCAGGGTTTTATATTGGTACAATCACCCAAATTTAGGATCTTTTACTTTGATTTACAAATTCAAGAACTCAATTCTGTCCATGTTCAGAGGTAAAAATTAATCAGCATTTTAAAATATTCAATTATTCATTTCACAGGTGGCTGATATATAAAAACAATACATCACAACCAGAACACTCACATCATTTATCCAATGCATTTCATTCTTAATACATAGAAGGTGAAATGTCAAATTGGTAGCCAGAAGTTGAGTTGTTAATCTCAGAATCAGACCATAGGTAAATAGAAGGTGATGTCCTCCAAGTTACAGTGAGTCCTAAGGAAACATCTCTGCTCATAGAAGAGAGCACCTCCTCTCAAGCAGATCCAGTGAACATTCATTGAAGCCCCAATATTAACCAGCACTAGGGATACACATATGAATAAGAGCCTCACAAGTGGTTCTTCATGTAGTGAGGACAGTTGGTTGACAGAACATTTCTCCCTTTGTGGGTAAGAAAACTTAGCTGATGGGAGAGTATATGACACCTGGGTTCTTTCCACCCTGCACAGGGCCCAAGCCTCATTTCTGTCTTTCCAGTGGAGTTTCATTTATTTTGTTGTCACAGAATTTGGCTATTGTCAAAACATACTATTTCTGCATTTTAACCTTTGCATATTTCCTGGCTTAAGACTTATCAGCCCTAGTATAATGGTTATAGATAGCTTTCCTTATCCAATGTGATATGAAATTCCTTGATTTAGAGAACTGTAAGGGCTGCTCTGAACTAGTAGAAATAATTATTAATTAGAAATGTGGAGAACAATTGAATCAATATTAGTTTTATAAACTTTCTTTTATGATTCAATTTTTAGATTGATAATATCAAAACTATAACCTTATAATAGAATTATCCTTGACACTGATAGTAGCAGACTCTTTTTCTTCAAATCTGGTGCTATGATTTACCTATATGTTTTCCCAACTCTCATGTGTAAGACAATAGAAGAAGGATAGATGTGAGACAATTGGATGATAAAAGCCTTAGGCCAAGTAGTAAATTAATCTCTAAGTGGTAATTGAAAGCACTTAGGGTATGGCTGGAGAAAGAGTGTTCCCAGGAGACATGACTTTGAGGCATATATTTTGTCTTTATTGTGTAGAGTGTGTGTTCTCTCTCTCTCTCTCTCTCTCTCTCTCTCTCTCTCTCTCTCTCTCTCTCTCTCTCTCTCTCTCTCTCTCCCACACACACACACACACACACACACACAGATTCCTAATGTCGTCTCTTGAGCCACTTAGCTGCACTTCAGCCTCCTGCTGTGATGTTTTCCCTCATCTCAGGCTCTGAGGAATGGATTCAGTTATCTGTGGACTGAGATCTCTGTGAGGCCCAAATACACTTTTCCTCCTCTAGAGCTGTTTTGACAGGTCTCTTAGTCATACCACAGAAAAGGCTGACTAAAACATCTAGAGATCAATATTGGGAAATGAACATAGAGAAACATATGTGTTCCTTTGTGTAGATACACACATGCTCAGTACACTAAGGGTATTATACAACAATACATTCTTCTAAACCCAAACATAATCCTTCCTTAAAAAAAACTGTATTTATTGTTCTTCTTCTTATTTAGTGTTCCATCTATATCCAAGCACAAACTTGAAAGTCATAGCCATTACCTAGAAACTATTTATTTATTGGTTTATTGTACCAGGGACTGAACTCAGGAACACTTAACCACTGAGCCACACCCCCAACCTGTTTATATTATTATTTTTTTATTTAAAGACAGGATCTTTCTAAGTTGCTTAGGGCCTCACTAAGTTGCTGAGGCTGGGTTTGAACTTGTGATACTCCTATCTCAGCTCCTCAAGATGCTAGGATTACAGTCGTGCACCACCATAACCATCTTAATTTTATATTTATTTATGGTTTCATATGATACTTATTTTACAATGAACAGTGTTGAAAATTACATTCATTTCCTTTTCCTTTTGTACACATATTTTATACTGGATGGCTGCCTGATTTATTAAACTGATTAAATAAAATTTAACTGCTGGGCATGGTGGTGCATGTCTGCAATCCCAGCAACTCAGGAGCATTATGAGTTCAAATTCAGACTCAAAACATTAGTGAAGCCCTAAGTAACTAAGTGAGACCCTGATTCAAATTTTTTTTTTTTAAAGGGCTGGGGATGTGGCTCTCTGGTTCAGTGCCACTGGTTTAAATCCCCACTACCAAAAATAAATAAATAATTTCCACTGAGTCCTTATCAATTGCAATGAATCTTGCTAGGTGCTGGAGAGCTTGCAATTTAACAGGATTCAGATCAAGAAGAAAGTGTCAATAATTCCAGATAGGGAAGAGGAGAGGGAGGGAAAGGATGGAGGCAGGGGAATACCAACGATGGTGGAATGTGATGGACATTGTTATCCAAATACATGTATGAAGACACAAATTGGGTGTCAACATACTTTGTATACAGAGATATTAAAAATTGTGGTATATATGTTTAATAATAATTGTAATGCAAAAAACCCACAAAAACAAAGTACATGTATAAAGACATGAATTGGCATGAACACACTTTATATATAAAGATATGAAAAATTGTGCTGTATATGTGTAATAAGAATTGTAATGCATTCCGCTGTCATGTATTAAAAAAATAAAACCAATAAAAAAGAAACTGCAAATAATTGTATGAATACATCTGACTGAAGGATGTGAGTAAAGGAGGGACTCAGAAAAGAGAAACTGAACACTTACTATATCCCCATTTGATTATTTCTCATTAGAATACATATTATTATCATGCTCATTTTGTAGATCAGTAAACTGAGTCTCAAAGAGTAACTAACCTAATATCACAGTGCTGTCAAATGGCAGGATTAGTAATTCAAACCCAGATCTGTCTGATTCCAGAGTCCAAGTCATTAACCAAAGAGAATATTGAGGGTTTTCTTCCTCAATAATTTTAAATCCACCCATTTTCCACCATTCTTCCATGGTATTTACATCTCCTTTGTGTTATAATTATATCAAGTTTCCAAGCCTTGCTAAAAATTGCTATGTGCACAGCCCTTCAGTGAGCCCAGGGCTCCCAGCATAAAGTCAGACCACTTTGATCAACATGGGTCCCTATAGCTCACACCTTATGACATCCAGTTTTTGCCTGGATCTACCTTACAATTTCTGTCATATTGGTGTGATTGGCCGTATACAGCTCCTCCCAATCCTTCACTCCACCCCACTTAACTAGACACAATGAGCATACCTGGCATGCTTCTGCTCCTGCATTTCTTGGCTGTGAGCACTGAGCCTCTCACCTCTGATTCGAGACCCTCCTCTGTGCTGATTCTCAGAAAGCATTTGTAACTCCTCTCATGGTACGGAATTTCCCTCTTGCAAGTCTTATTTCATGTTCCCCTAGACTATAAACTTATGAGAACCATAATTGTGTTAGTCTTATTTACCTTTTTTTTCCACAGAGCTGCTAATTTAAGATAACTCCAAATAAATATTTCTAAACAAATATGAATATTTATCATGTGAATTATTTAATAAGTGAATACAAATTAAGACCTAGAATCAAATCTCAGTTCTGCCACTTACCAGTCTTTTTGACCTCAGAAATGTCAACCTGTTGGGCATAGTGGCAGGTGCCTGTAATTTCAGTGACTTGGGAGTCTGAGGCAGGAGAATTGTAAGTTCAAGGCTAGCCTCAGCAACTTAATATGGCCCTAAACAGATGTGTCTCAGCATTTAGACACCCCTTGGTTCAATCCCTGATATGAAAAAAAATAATGTCTCAACATGTTTGAACCATTTTTTTTTTTTTGTAATCAGATTGCAAATCATCATCATTGACATCATCATCATCATCATCAGTGTCATCATCACAGTGGCCACACAGGGTTGTGAAACTACCAACTAAATGTATAGCCATCCTGCTTTCTCTCTTTGAATTTTGTGTAGCATTCTAAGAACAAAAGGCAGTATTTTGGTTATGGGAATGGGAATCAGTAAATACATTATTGCACCACCAAGGACAGTGCTTTTTCTATTCGTGAGTGGAATTCATCTCTATAGGATTGGCTCTGAAAACTTCATTTGCTTTTTTCCCCCCAAGTTTGATCAAATTTCCACCACACAGTTTCCCAGTTCCTTTCCTATGAACATAATATTAAAGCCAGTAACCACAAACAGCGGGCCATGTCCCAAGGGCTTGCCATTGCTGACTATTTTCAGGGACAGGAAGAGTTCTGCTGTTTGTAAAGGTGAAAGGCAAGGTCATTTATGAGAGAACAGGGAAATCTGATTAAGGGGAAGAGGAAGAAAAAGTCAAAGCCAGGATACATTGGCATTCATACACCAACAGTATCACTCTGACAAGACACTTGACAGGTAAGGGTGATTTGAAGTTTCTGTCCTGGGGATATTTGGAGATGAGGCAGGATTGAACTCAGGGGACACTACCTCCAAGCCACATCCCCTAAGCAATATTTTTATCTTATTTAGAGACTGTGTCTCACTGAGTTCCTTAGTGCCTCACTTTGCTGACGCTGGCTTTGAGTTTGTGATCCTCCTGTGTCAGGCTACTGAGCTGCTAGGATTACAGGTGTATGCCACCACTCCTGGCTTCCATCATTATTCCATTATGAACTCTATATTGACATTTAGTGTCAAGCATAATTACTTGCACAGAGTTTGCACTGAATAATATTTGTGGAATAAATGATAGAGAAATACATATAATGTTGAAGAAATATTTGAATGTCTTTTTGGTACTTAATAGTAATATTTGAGGAATGTTATTAGATGATGGACAACATTTGTGAGAAAGAAACAAATTAGGCACTCCAGATATAGCAAATCACTTCTGTAGATGTACCCTTAAGGATGAGAAGGAGTATGTCTGTGAAATCTTCTGTTCCCCAGCAGAAAGGAATTGACGATTGCTGGAAGGAAAATAAAAATAGAAAGCTGAGAATGGTGAAAGACATCAAACACTAGCCTGATAATTGTGTCCAATTCACCAGACACTATAAATTTCCAGAGTGAAATAGGGTAATGCTTCATTCAGTAAAGCACCTCAGTGAGATTCTGTCTCTAAATGAAATATAAAAAAGGATTTCACCAAGAGTTCTCCCATTCACTCTCCACACTCACATTGAACAAGATAAATTGAGAACTATTGAGTTCAAGAATCAAGCAAGGCAAAGACCTTGGCCATTTCTGACTCATTCCCAGGAATCTGCAGGACATTTTGTAGTAGCTGCAGTGTAGACAGGCACTGGATCTCCCTCTGGGCTGCACTCGGGGGCACTGTGGCACTTAGTCCATCTAAAAATGGTGAACTTACCTCCTGGGAACACAATGAAACAATTACCAGGGGAAAAAATGAGCCAGCTTCCTGCTAAAACCATGAAAGTCTGTGGGTAGCAGAAGAAATGACTAAGAGGTGTGAATCCTAGCTACGTTTCTGAAAAGATCATCAAATAACTCATTATGTGACTAAAGGCTTGTGCTCTCTCTCTTTTACCTGGGCATTTTTTTCTATCATTAAAATTAGATTATACACACCTCTTGGTAATAGATTTATTTGTAATCTCCCATTCATCAGAAGGATAGCAGATACACCTGTAGTTTAGTTCTGGTGATATCACTTAAGGGCTGTACATGTAGAAGGCAATTTATCTGATCATTATGAGTTTTAATTTCCTCATCTGTGAAATGAGGGATAAAAATACTAGAAATCTAGAGTTATCACATGGGTTAAATGAGAGTGTAAGTAAACAATTTAGCACAGTGCCTGTGATGCAGTTAAGACTATGGTAGTTTTGATACTCATACAAGAGTTTTAAAGGGTTTGTCTCTAATTCTTTGTGACTTCTCGATGTAAGAGGGTTTTACACACTAGGCAGACACTTGCAGGACCAAAGTTCTGAATTACTCATGAAAACAAGTTCTTCTCAGGTAGATCTCTTTTCAATGGAGGCTCCTACCTAAGCCTCTTTGCCAATGCAACATGAATCAGTGACTCCATTGTGCTCCCCAAGGGCATCCTTCTACTTGAAGATTCATCATTTCATAGTTGCTAAATCAATGCCACACCACTCCCTTTTCAGTGAAGAAAAGTTCCTGGCTAACTTACTAAACCTAAGGCACACAAATTGTCAGACACATCATGGATTTATAATTTTACCTGCATAATAACAAGGAGTTTAATTATTTCTGTATACCTACAAGAACTTTTATCTATAATAGTTTAATTACTTATCTTTCTTCATGCTAGACTCTAACTTCCTCAAGGGAAGGGGCCATATCCTATTCAGCTCTGAAGGACTTGCCCATGGAAGGCATGATAGTTGAAAAGAGGAAAGAAATAATGACTTCAGAAGAGATGAGTGACAACCTGTGAGATTGCGTGTTTTCAAACATGTTCATCTTTTGACTCCAAGCTAGTGATGAAGCATAAAGAACTGAAGGCCTTTCCAGCTTAATTACAGCAGCTGAAGGCAAACTGCATGGAAATGTATGACCACTAAGTGGCTCCAAAGGGCAGCAGACACAAAGGCCCTAAGTTTACTTTTTAGGAAATAATAATAACATTTTATTTCTCCAAATATTAGGAGATTCAAGAGTGAAAGAAATATGATGTTGAGGAAGATTCTTAGGATGAGGGTCCTGAGAATGAACTACCACTTAATCAAATAGACTGATAAGTAAGAATGCAATTTAAAATCAACTAGCAAGAGGTCCCTAAACAGTTCCTTCTTGGGCTGCAAAGTTCAATTACTTCATTATTCTAGAACTACAGAGCAACATTCATTTCTATACAGCAAACCACAAAAAGAGCTAAAAGGGAACAAATGGAAAGAGAAAGGAATCCTCATAGCACCTACCTAGACAGAACTCAATTCCATCCCTAAATTTACAGATTCACACACATGTGTATATGAGCTCTAGAGTCAGAAGTGGGAGCAAACAGGTAAACCTACTGAGAAGGGATTATGGTCTCTGAGGAGTTAAGAAACATCAATACTGGGTGTGATCCGTGCTATGGGAAGAGAACATAAAATTCATGGAAAATTGAGGAAGAAGACTCACCTCCAGCAGAGGGCATTTCAGTGGAGCAAGAGAAACTGGGAAAGGTATAGATCAAATTTTTATGCAACTTCAGGCATTTACAGACCCCTTGAAGCTGTATTTTAAGTCTTTCCTAGTGCTCCTAGCTTGGATTAAAATGCCCAATACAATCCATCTCGCTTGCTTTGTTTTACCAGATGGAAAACAAAACCTAGGAGAGGGAAATCTTCCAACTCAGGACACTCCCATACAGGTCTCTCCAATCCTTGTCCCAGTACTTTTCCCATGAAGCCACAACTATCAATATACTTTAGTTTCACTTCTCCACATCACAAGGTCAATGACATCAGAATACCTCTTCAAGTCCAGGAACTAGAAAATCAGCAGTGGTTGTTGTGAGGCTTCATCACCAGAAAAGCCACATGCAGAAACTTTTAGGCTTGAAGTAGTTCTTCCCATCACTAGTCTTGTCCACTCGCAAGTTTCCTTAAGCTTCCCTCCTGAAACAACCTTCCTCTAAGCCTCCCTGGCTCATGGACCTTCAGTGAGATCCCTTGCCTGAATAACACACTTTCCAGCAGGCATTCAAGACTTTTCGTGATGTGGTCCCAGTATGTTTTTAGGTCTTATTTTCCTTACTCCCTACCACCAACTTACCACACACTCTTTACTTTTGTTCATGCCCATTATTGAATATGACTTCTGTCTTCATTCAGGCATGTCCCTTTCCCATACAGTGGCCCAGGAGACTGGACATAGCCCCTGTGCAAGGCTGCTTCTAACCTCCTCCTTTCCACTCTAAACTTCCTACTGTTTCCTATTCCTCTGATTGTCTCCTGGGAAGGAAACTAGGAGACTGGATCAGAGTTTGGCCATTTGATCAGCCCAAAAGGACTGGTATATAAATGTTAGTCTCAGCTACTCATAAAATTCAAAATTGGATAAAGCTCTGAATAGTACTTGTAGAGAATTGTGTAACAAAACAATCACAATGTGCTCCAAAATAAGATGTTATTCTTATGCAGCCAAACAATAATCTGTTATCATCATTATACAGAGAAATTTCATAAATCATGATTATCACAATCACCATCCTAACTGTGAAGAATACACTGTGTTTCTATTTACTATTATCCCAAGTCATTTCCAGAGCACTTACCTATTTCACTTCTCACAGTGATCTTTGGATGCAGGCTCTAATAATACATGCCCTTTTTGAGCATTCACTAAAGAATTGGTTGCATAAAAAGATTAGGAGCTGAGGAAATGGAGGTGGGATTCATGGTGTTAGACATTCTACTGGCAAAGCACACAGAGCACTCCATCACCAAAACAGAAATGTACAGATTACTCACTTGCAATGGCTCTCAGGACACATATTCATACCTACATTGTTTCTCCATATGAAGAGTCTGAAAGACAAATTTTCCTTGAGATTTCTATTCATTGACTGGAAAAACTACTACTCTTCAGAGATTGTTCACAGATGCTTAAATTAATGAAGAGAAGCTTTTAACATTTATATGCCTGATCTGTACATTTCTATGTAATAATGTTTCTACTTGATCCAGCATCTGGCTCTGTGTTAGCTTCAAACTTTAGAAATATGATAATTATTTTTTACTCAAGAGTTTAGTAATCTTGACTGTTAAAATTTGGATAAGTGTTCCCAAAAGTTCTATGTAATACAAAAGCTTGGTCCGAGGGTGGTAGAGGGAATTGTAACAAATCTTCAGGAGATGAGGCCTAGTAAAAAGTCCTGAGGTGTTTGAAAGCATGGTTTGAAAAATAGATTGGGACATATCAATCTCCTCCTCCTCCATCATCATCATCATCATCATCATCATCATCATCATCATCTTCTCCTCCACCTTTCCCTCCTTCCTCCCCTCTGTATTCTCCTTTGACTTGAGGTGGGAGAAATCCCTCCAATATTTTCTCCCTTAATAATGTGCCACCTTTCACAGAGGCTCAAACCAAGGGGCCACCAGATCTTAGACTTGAAACATAAGTCTTAAATCAAGCCTCTCTTGCTGGAGCATTTCCTTTGGTTTAAATGCCATGTATTATAGTTACATGATTTCACTACTAAGGCTTACTCCTGTGAACTTGTCTATGAACTTATGTCTTAACCGTTCCTTCTCTATATCATCTTATCTTATTCCTATAGTCTATAACCTATGCCTATGACATTGATTATATTGACCAGTTCACACTACAGCAGAACTGGCCACGGGGCCCAGAGCACTTATCCTCCGTGAGTATGAAACAGTCCCTGAAAGGTTCCCCAGAGGCCGAATCTAGGGCCACACTCAGTCTGGCCACAGCCTGGTCCGCCCTGTTGCAGGTATACTCCATGTGGGGCCTCTCCAGGCAGCGCGTGCTGAGTCTCTGCTTCTGCACCCTGGAACTCGGCTTCCCTCCAGAGCTCTGCGTGGCTGCCCAAGGGGCGGCTCATGCTGTGCATGGCCCGGTGGCATGCTCCTGCCCTCTGCGCGTTCAGTCTGTGGCATTGGCCCTCTAAAGGTGATGCAGGTGGGCCATTGCCTGTCTGGAGGGCAGGGACAGGGCTAGGAGCAGAGGAGCTGCTGCCTCCGCCCACAGCCCACCTTGGCCTGGACTGGAATCAGGACGGAGGCAAAGCCCGCTGGACACTAGTGGGGCTGAGGGCCCAGAAAAAGCAGGAGCCACGGAGAAGCGGGCCAGCTCTGCTGAATAGAGGGCCCTGCAGGTGGCTGGAGTTCAGGATTCCCGCGCTTCCTTAGCGGGCGCTGTGCGAGGCGAGGGCCAGTTGGGCGCATGAAGAAGCCCTGAGCTCCTTGACCACAGTCACCGCCCAGGTGAGAGGCGGTTGCCTGCAACACAAGTGGCCTGCGCTCTGCCTATGTGGCCACTGGCCTGCCCCGGCTTGGCCACCATCCTGGCCCGGCTTGGCCCAGGGTCTGCCCCAGCTCCACTGTGGGCACCTTGGCCACGCAGCTGGCGCAGGGGCGGTCAGAAATCTACAGCAAAGAGAACCATCAGAAATGGCAGGGGTTTCTGGTCCTGGGCCTCCAGAAGGTCAGTGCTGGTCCGGTGGCCACCAGAGACCTGGGGGAGGGACCTGGCTGGCCCAAAGAGGGTGGGGTGCCTGTCCATCCTTGAAGTCCTACAGGAAGCAGGGTCCTCCTCGCTCTCAGCCAAGGCCCAGCCATGTCCCCGTGGCCAGCGGCAGGGACTCTGCTGCCTGTTGGTCCTGGAGGGCATTTTCTCGATTTGGTATGTTTTGTTTTGTTTTCATTTTTGGCGGGTCCTGGAAGGAAGGGTTGGTTGTGGTCATAAAACTGTATTCAGGTCGCAGTCCTTTCTCAAACTCTGCTGCGATCCATCTGTTGTCCCCAGGAGGGATTCAGGTGAGAAAAAGACTGCGCCTGGAATATAATTCTTCATACATTAAATTCCTAGAAAAGGAAGGCAGTAGTGTGCTTTAAAGGTAAAAACATTTTCTCAGGCATTCCGAATTTCAGATTTTCTAATGTCCTGATTCTTAAAAGTGGACATTGGCTCCCTTAGGGCAAATTTCAAGTCATGCTTTTTAAAACACTGGGTGGAGTGATTGTCATCTCATTGGTGCACCAGGTTCTAAAGTATTAAACTGATATTCTGAAATGTGTAGTCCAGTTCTGTAAGGAGACGGAATCAATGTGGAAGTGTGCTGAGTGGTCATAATGAACTCTGACCTGAATTAAAGGCAAAGGGGAAAATGCTTAGATAGTACTTCTATCATGAAGTGTGAGTTCAGTTAACAGGTAGGTCTATGTTGTTGGCAGCATAAAGCAAGTATATGCCCATTACTACTTTGTGGTAGCCAATAGTATTTAAGTCTAGGTGGTATTGACAAATCATCTTCATGTTCAGGTCCATATTTGTTTTTTTCAGGATATGTTAGAGCAAAACCAGGACTAGCATCCAATCCTTGTCCTTTGCTTTAGTCCTATTAGGTAGCATTCATATGTTGTGCTTGTTTTCTAGGTGCTTGGCAAATATTATATTGTTGAACTCAACAATTGTGGTTGTACCCTTTGCTTATAAAATATGTGTAAGAAAATTTGACCATTTTAGTGAAGTATAAAAACAGTTTCTATTAATTTATTAACAATTTTTAATAGAATTAATGTAAATTCCCACAGAAACATTTTAAATACCTTGGGAAATTTTTGGTGAAGTACTTTAGATTATATTCAGTTTAACACTATTTGGGACATTGTCACATGCACGTTTGTAGTGCCTGCTAAGAGTTGCAGGCATTATAGGTCTTAAGGTGCTCAAGATTGGGTCTGGAGGAAGTTTTTGATTAGAAAATTACCTTGTTTTCTTATTTGTACAGTTTTCTATGTTTTGATTCTCAAACTCTCTACCAGTTTTCCAAATATTCTCTCAAGATTTTTAGTTCCCTCAGTTGTGGTATCAATTTTCTTTTCTTGAGACAGTTTCTCCCAGGGTCTTCTGACCTGAATGTGGACTGGTGATATTTCTGTTTTTCTGACCTAAATGTGGACTGGTGATATTTTTGTTTATTAAATAGTTCTCATCCTGTAATTTCCCTTCATTTCATTCTGGGCATTCTTTTAGCCATTCTTCCATAATGGTTCCTTCATTTCTTATATTCCAGATTTTTCTTTTATTGATATTTATATTCATTTTACAATAGCAGAACCCACAGAAGCTTAATGAGAAAGAATATATGGGAGATAAGATTTTTTACCTTGGTATATGTAGGAGTATGTTACTATGACACGTCATTGATAATTTGTTTGAATGATGAATTCTGTTTTGGAAATTAGTGTTGTTTAGCTTTTAGTATTACTAGTAAAGTCTGGAATAATCTCACTGCTACTTGTATATCATCCACTCTTTCTTCGTCCCTAACCCCCAGTCTTGGAGGAGGTTCTCTGTCTCTGAAGCTCTGACAGTGTTTGTGTCCATCTGTGTGTGTGTGTGTGTGCGTGTGTGTGTGTTTAATTCAGGAGCACTCTACCCTTGAGCTGTATCCCAAACTCTTTCTTAATTTTTACTTATTTTTTTTTAAATTTTGAGACAGAGTGTCACTGAAATTCTGATTCTGACCTTGAATTTTGATTCTCCTACCTCACTCTTCTTCTGAGAACCTGGTGTTACAGATGTATTCTGCTATACCCTTACAGAATTTGAAAATTGTCCTTTTTTCTTTGAACTGGGTATTAGAATGACCATTTAGACTTATTCTATTGATAACTTTACCCTTCTTTTTTCTTTGCCTGATGATTATTTTTAAGTCCTCTTTATGGTGAATTGTAACCCAATCAGAAAATGCATATAAATAAAAAAATATACAATTTACAGAACACCAGTATTTAACCATCACTGGGCATAATGTGTGTTGAAGTTAGCACACTGTCAGCACTTTTCTCATCATATCTCTTTAAAAGGTACCCCACTTTTATGGTAGTCACTGCTTATATTTATAATTTTCTCATCTAATCAGTGTCCCTAAATACCATAGTTAGTATTGTCTGATCTTGAACTTTTTAAATAGAATAGAATAAATTCAATCATATGTGTTTTTATTTTTTTTAATCTGGCTTCATTATGTTAATAATATTTTGAAGATAGATCCATGTTTTTATTAGTACTGGTATTTTTTTTGCTATATGTTGTATGAATATGCCACAATATATTATTACACTCTAGTAATAATTTCCAGTTTGGGAATTATAACTAATAATGTTACTTACAATCCTCCTGGTGCATGTCTTCAAGTATACATGTGAGTAATGTCTCTGAAATAGTGATATGTAATAGAATATAATGTGAAATATATATATATATATATATATATATAATTTAATTTTTTTCCAAGCTACATTTAAATGTAAGTAGACAGAGATAAAGTTGATTTTAATGATACATTTTATTCAGCTAATAAATATATAATCATTGCAACACATGATAGATTAAAAAATTAAGATATTTGCCATTTTTATACTAAGTATTTTAACTCTGGCCTGTGTTTTATACTCTTTAGAGCCTGTATCAATTCAGTGGAGCTACATTGTAGATGTGCATTATCCATATTTGACCAATGTCTATTGTATTAAATGCTTAACTGTAAAGAATATATATGTATATGTTCATGATGGGACACATTCTGACAGATTAATTGTTTGGTGATTTTGTCCTTGTTTGAACATCATAAAGAATACATATATAAACCTAGATAATATTAGATAATCACTTACTGTGGCCCACTGTGGCCTGTTATTGCATATTATTTTATAGTAAACTTGCCATTTTTGGTTTTTAAGAAATGGGGTCCTACTTTGACTGTCACCAATCCCCTGGATTAAAGCAATCTTCTTGCCTTAGCAATCCTCCTTCCTCAGTTTCCAAAATGCTGTGACTATATGTGGATAACACCACACCTGGATATGCACTTTTAAAATAAGTAGCAAGACTCCAAAATTAAAAAAAAAAGTATGGGAGAGCAAATATACAAATGAATAACATAGATGATCATTATAATTATCAAATGTTATTCACTTTTCAGAATTGTATGTGCTATACTTTGATATGACTGGAAGAACTGTAAGTTTGTTTATACTAACATCACCACAAACACATGAGTATCATGTTGATGTCAAGACAGCTACGACTTCATTACGTATTAAGGATTTTTTTCAGTTAGATTATGATCATTTTTGGTGGTACTAGGGATTAAAGCCATGGGTTCTCTACTACCAAGCTACATGTACAGCCTTTTATTATTATTATTTAAAAAAATTTTAAAACATTGTCTTGCTAAGCTGCCTAGGCTAGTTTAAATACTTCAGTCTTCCTATTAGCTCGAATTGTAGGTGTGCACCACTGCACCTGGCTAGCTCCATTATAATCTTATGGGATCACTGTCATATATGTGATCTGTTGCTGATTAGAATCTCATGTGACTCATGTATGTATGAAATGGTGAATTTGAGCCATTTAATGCTCCAACAGCAGTGTAAGAAAGTTCCTATTGCTCCAAATTATCATCAATATTTGATAATAATTTTGCTGACTGGTTAGTAGGTAATAGTTTTCAATATTGTCTGAGTTGCATTTCCTTATTTCCTAAAGAGTTAGAGCACCTTCGTATGTATATTGGCTATTTAAATATCATCTGTTGTGAAGTGCTTGTATTTTTCCTTTATTTTGTAGGACATAGATCAACACCAGGCCTTGCTCATGCTAGGCAAACACTCTACTACTGAGCTGTATACCCTATGCATACCCCCATCTTCTTCTATTAGGGTTTTGATACTTTTCTTCCTATTGGGGGTTTAGGCGTCCTTCGTATATTCTGGATATGAATCATTTTGTTATATGTGTCACATCCATCTCCACTTCTGCAACTTATTTTTTGTCTTCTTTGAGGTGGCTTTTTTTTTTTTTTTTGCTTTGTAAGTGTACTTTATTTTTTATTTTTTATTTTTTTTTTATTTTTTATTGTTGGCTGTTCAAAACATTACATAGTTCTTGATATACCATATTTCACACTTTGATTCAAGTGGGTTATGAGCTCCCATTTTTACCCCATATACAGATTGCAGAATCACATCAGTTACACATCCATTGATTTACATATTGCCATACTCGTGTCTGTTGTGTTCTGCTGCCTTTCCTATCCTCTACTATCCCCCTCCCCTCCCCTCCCCTCCCCTCTTCTCTCTCTGCCCCCTCTACTGACATTCATTTGTCCCCCTTGTATTATTTTTCCCCTTCCCCTCACTTCCTCTTGTATGTACTTTTGTATAACTCTGAGGGTCTCCTTCCATTTCCATGCAATTTCCCTTCTCTCTCCCTTTCCCTCCCACCTCTCATCCCTGTTTAATGTTAATCTTCTTCTTGAGGTGGCTTTTGATGAATCTGAGTTAAATGTAGTTAAAGTGTGTTATCCCTTCCCTGTATGATTAGTAACTTATGTGTTCTCTTGAAGAAGTCTTTTTTCTACCTAAGGTCTTAAAGATATATATTTACATTATCAGAACTTTAATAAATATGTTTAGTTAATAGGTATGAAAGCCTGCAAGTATTGATTTTTATGTTGAATATGAAGGAGGGATTGAGGTTCACTTTTTCCATATAGGTGTCTTTAATTGTTCAGTATCATTCATCCACTTTACCCCAGTTCTCCACTGTCTGCACTCTCCCATACTCTAATATCACTTGTTGTAAGACAAGGGTATAAATGATCTTGCTTCTGAACAATCTAATCTGTTCCATTGATCTATTTCTCTATCCTTATGCCAATTATTAATTGCTGCAAGTTTGTAGTAAATTATAACAACTAGAGGAGCAAATACTTGTGCTTCTTTAAGGATTAGATTACAGATTTTCTTAACCTTTTGAATTTTCTATGTTATTTTTTAAATTATCTTGTCAATACAGGCTGCTTGATTTGATTGTAATTTTGCTAACTTCTTGTGGGGAATTAACATAGCCCTTCAGAAAATATTAAATCTGATAATCACAAAAATAGTATCTTGTTCTTAAAACTTCAATTTCTCTTAATAGTATAATTTTCTCCTGAGGGGTCTTCTTATTTTATATGATTTAGTCCAAAGTACATGATATTTTATTCTATTATAAGAGCTATTAATTGAAATTTTTATTTCTTAGCATTGTAGCTGGTACATAAAAATGAAAGTTTACTTTTCATGAATTCAAATAATTTATCTGTATAACAGGTGTATCTTGTATGGGAGTCTTAATCTGGTGTCTCTAGAGAAGCTAAACTAATAGTATGCACACACAAATAGAGACATTTAAAAATACATTTACTATAAGGGAATTGGTTCATGCATTTATGGAGGCTAAGACGTCCAAAATCTGTATGTGACAAGTTGGAAACCTATAATTATATAGTTCCAGTCTGAGTCTGAAGACCAGAGTGAGTCTCTCTCCTGAGAGCTCATGGTCTGAGTTTCAGTGAGAGTCATAATCCAAATGCAGAAGGCTGATATCTCACTTCAAATACAATCAAACAGAGAAATATTTCTTTATTACTCAGTCTTTAAGTCTATTCAGGTCTCTAGTAGATTAGATGAGGCCACCCACATTGGAGAGGGCATATTGCTGTACTAATTTTGCCAATTTAAATGTTTATTTTTATCTAGAATAACCCTCAGACACAATATATAACCAAATATCTATGTACCTAAAATCAGCTATCACAAGGCACAATAAAATTAACTGCAAATTACTTTCTTCCTTACAAATTCTACAACTAAAAATATAAAAATCTGTTGATTTTAACAAAAGTAACTGTTTGAGAAAATGCTCATATTAAAGAAGAATAGTTAAACAATAATGAGTTAATTATTTATCTCAGCAAGTTAGCAAAAGAACAGCAAGTTAGCAAAAGAACAGAAAAACAGAAGAAATAATACAAATGAAGCAGAAATAAATGAAACATACAATTGATATCAATGAAGTCAAGAGGTGATTCTTGGAAAAATTAATAAGACTGATAAACTTTTGAGGTACTAAATCAAGAAATAGAATGGACATACAAGTAACTAATATTACCAATGAGAGAAGGGAGTTCTTAGAGCTCTTTTAAGACTTATTTATTATATAAGAGGCTATAATGCTTTGTTAATGTTAAATAATTTTGCACTGATTTTTTTCAAGGAAAGTTCACTCAGGAAATGGTAAATCCTAAATCATAAGCCATTCATTAATTGGTATTCGTTGGTTTCATAGTGGGTCCATGATCCAGATATGAGGGAGAATGTTGTAATAAATTTTGAGAATTTAAATGAAAGAGTCAACTTCATGCTTTTTCTTTGTAGGCTGACTTTAATTACCAACTGAATTTTAAAAATAACTATGAGATTATTAAAGATTTCAGGGATTCTTTTTGTTTATTTCTTGGTCATTGGTACTGATATCCTTTTAATACCATGCCATAAAAAAGTTTAAGAGAATACTTGCATTCAGTTAACAAGTACTGATAAGTCACCTAATATATAATAGGCAGTGTTACTTATGGTATTTCTTATATCCAAAAAAAAGGGTTCAGCATAGTTATATGATGATAGTGAGCAACATATAACATTATAAAACTTGAGTAGCATCTACTTTAAAAAGCATCTGTATGATTTGTGTAGTAGTATGCTTTTTTCAGAGGCACCTTTATTGCTGGGATTTTTTACCTGGTGGCAGTATTAATTGGCTTCAAAGTATCCATGATTTTTTTTTAATTGTACACAAATATACACACACATACACACACACACACACACTTTTTGGTTTTAGGAAGAAGAGTACTCAATGGCTGTGGGCTCACTTGGTCCAGCCAAAGCCCACTGAAGAGCTGAGGAGGTTGTGGTGACAAAGTAAAAAAGAGGCCTCTGGTGACCAGTTTCACAGAACTTGTTCCATGTTATTATTGCATAGGGAAGCCTTGTATGCATAGTCTGTTACCTAGTAAACTTAGCTGAGGGCCATAATAATCCAGTGAGAAAGCAACACACTTACAAGTGGCATCCAATGGGCTGAAAGTTCACTGGCAATAAGCAGAAAGAGAAGGAACACAATGTGAGGGTGGCCAGGTTACCATGGTGATGGGGCTGGTTGTGGTTGGTGTTCCAGACCACAAATATCAGAAACAGTGTGTGGAGCCCTATGAGCCTTCTTCACAAAGGCAAGTAGGCTTATTTCCAGCTTACATGCCCAACAAATGGCCTTTCCACATATTTTCGAAAGATCCAAAAAATATATGAAAAAAATACACCCATTAGATAGACTATGCCTGACAGGTAGTTGAGATGACAGAAACCAAAGCAGATGTATGAATTAAGTGCTGAATAAATTTATGTCTTGATTTTCAAAGCTTTAAAAATATTCTACACATTAGGATATTCTTTTCTCTTTCTGCTGATACTAGTTGTTATCTTTGACAAAGAGAGAGAGAGAGAGAGAGAGAGAGAGCGAGAGAGAGAGAGAGATATGCCCCTAATATGAAGAGAGAAAATCAAAAGATCTTAAAGGTTTTCCAGCTGTCTCTAATTCTTTTTGGTAAGAATAACAGGAGACATTTTTATTCAATGGGGAAATAAAAGCATTCATACTGAAATGTAGCCTACTTTAAGTCCCTTTAGGAATTTGCTATTTGGGAAATAGGAGATTTTTACCTTTATATATTATTAAATGTACAGTATAATGACTCTGAAAATTTTTCATAAAATATAGAAAAAAGAATACCAAAGTGTTCAAAAGTACTTACATAAATATTAGACCAACCAAGAAATGATGGCTGTTTCGGAGGGGGGCAATTTATAGGATAAAGTTGACTTACCATAAATATAATATTTTCATAAGAATAAAAATTAGACTTGGAAAAATCAATATGAAAGAGAAATTTGACTTAATGAAAAACTGCTTTCCTCAATTTTATTTACTTGTTTTGCAAAATGTGATAACTATATTTTTTATAGTTTCTCATAATTTTAATTCTTATTTGGAAGGTCTTAATTACAGAGCATGGCGACCTGGGTAATAGCCGATTTTTAGATCCAAGAAACAAAATTTCCTTTAAGTTTGATCACTTATGGAAAGAAGCAAGTGACCCTCAACCAAAGGAAGTAGATGGAGGTTTGAAGTCTTAGAGAGAATCCTGTGACAATGCTTTAAGAGCCTATGTGAAAGATCATTATTCCAACAGCTTCTGTACTGTTAAGTATCTGTCTGCCTATTTCATTATCAGAGTGTTATATTTCTTACATTTACCTTATCACTTGGGAACTTTGGCCAACCAAACTTCACTTCTTTCTTAGTTATGGTCTCTGTATTTTATTCCCTAAATCATTTTTTAAAAATATTTTTTTAGTCATCAGTGGGCATTTATTTATTTATTTATATGTGTTGCTGAGAATCGAACCCAGTGCCTCACACATACTAGCAAGCGTTCTACCACTGAGCCACAGCCCCAGCCTCCTAAGTCATTTTTGAAAGGAGTATAAATACATGAAAATTTTCTATATGTTCTTATTTACCCAGCATGTAAGGGTAGGGGCTCAGAAGTTCACAGTCTGCAGAAGTTCACATAAAAGCAGCTTTTACTTTCACTGTTCTGGGCAAATTAACTCTTCAAGGACAATACCTGAGAAGGGGAGAGCTTCTTCTCTTCTTTCTATCCTCCCCCTGCCAGCTGTCACCATGGAGCCCATTTGTAACTTATCTTAAAAATGTAGACATCTCTGTGAAGCCTAGCTCAAGGCCAGAGGCCTTGTTTACACATTTCTTCAAAGTACTATACTTGATATGTTTGTGAAAAATTAGTAAGGGAGTATTCAGCACCTGGAGTGCTGGTATCTTCTTGGCCAGTGGCCAAGTAAACAGAGTGACATGAAAATAGGAAGTTTATCTACAATGCACTCTTTTGCTGACAGTCCTAAAATCAGCCATGGTGAAGAGGGCTTCTCTGTGGAGAAAGGGAATGCCACTTCAGAGGAAACAATAACAAACTGCCAGTTATTCAGTGTTTGGTTTACTTACATTTGCTAAAGGCAAGAGTCCCCTACAGGTGGATAGTCAGGTAAAAGGAGTTTGGGGATCCTTGGTGGATAAGTGGATATTGAGGGTCATACCCTGCTGAGAATTAAAGTTAGAGATGTCTGGTGTGTGACTGTATTCCAAAGCAGTCTCCCAACCTAATTTCTTGTGGATTTCTCTTATGGATACTCCCCTCTGACATAAGGTTATTCCTTGGTATTACAGGTAACTTTCCTCTAGTAAATACAAATACTTTCTTAAATTTAATTCTCCTTTTATGATAACCTAAATCTATAAACAATTTTTCATTACACCCCTGAAAGAGAAATTATATCAGTAAAAATTATATCAGTGAAAAGTAAATTCTAGGTGGTAAGAAGCTTTTCTTCATATAGGTTCATATAGATGTGTTGTGAGTGGAGGCACAGGCCTGCAATTCCGGATACTTGAAAGGGAGGCTGAGGCAGGAGGATTAATTTTGAGGCCAGCTTGGGCAACTTAGTGAGAACCTGTATCAATTTTTTTAAAAAAATAAAAGGGGCTAGAGATGTATCTAAGTGATAAAGCACCCTCAGGTTCAATCCCCACAGTTCATATAGGTGGGAAAGGCATACAAATAACTTTGTAACTACCAATAATTTTTATAAAACGAGTGAAAGAGAAAGAGGAATGTTTTACTTGAGAGATGTCAAAACATAATGTGAAAAGATAATAGAGCATAGTTTTAGTTCAAAGAAAGTCACTCAAATCAGGGGAACAGAAATAAGATTTTTTTTTTTAAAAAAGATCACACTTAAAAAGGTGTGCTAATTTTGGTTCATAATGAACTTCAGATCACTGAGAAAAAGATGGGTTTGTCAAAAAAGAACAAGTGGCCTATCAAGTGGAGAAAGAAAATAGTCACCCCCCCAATCAAAACCATGAACAAAAACTTTAAAGTTATGATTTTTACAAAGTATTAAAAACAATAGAAGAAAATAATGGATATGTTTAAAATTTGCTGGGTGTTAAGTTCTTCCTAAGCAAAGTATATAACCTAGTCTCCATGAAGAAGACTGAGACAGCTGACAACAACAGGTGATAGAATTAGAGAAAATATATATAAAAGATTATTGAAAATTTAAAAAATAAATATATGTAAATAACACAAAATAAACATGAAATTTATTTTGTGTGATAATTCATTACCAAAATAACATGAAATCTATAAGAAAATGATATAATAGACACTTTACGAAAGGAAAAGTCATACTGTTTGAAAAAATTTCAATTACTAACAATCAAACAAATTTATATTAAAACATCAATGACATACTTTTGTCCAATACCATTGTCCATAAAACTTAAACTGCTTATGATGTAAAATATTGAGTATCGGGGAAATGGAAACTTTCACACACTCTTGTTGAAACCTTATTAAAGGGACAGTCAGCAGTATCTAGCAAACAGAATTTGGTCCATCAAATCCACTCTAAGGACCTATTCTAAAGAAATTATCATACAAGTGCACAAATATTGATATTAAAAATAAAAGAACGAAGTAAGGAAGGATTATTGTAACATTATTTGCAATAAGAAGTAATTGGAAATAACCTGAGTGCCAAATAATAGAGAAATGGTTAAAGAAATTATAGTATATCCACATAGTAGTATCAGGTTATTTTTTAAATGAGGTAGATCTATACTTATTGATGGCACATCAATAAGTATAGATGTGGATATACTATAATTTATTTAACCATTTTTCTATTATTTGGCACTCAGGTTATTTTTAAATGAGGTAGATCTATACATATTGATGTGCCATCTTGCTGTATTTTGAGTTAAAAAAGCTAGTTTCAGAATCTTCCATATAAGGTGATCCAATTTAGGCAAGGAAATGAATATGAACATATTAGATACATAAATGTATAGAAATACATAGATTAAAGAAATGCATGCCAAATTATTGTAGGGGAAATCTAAGAGAGCTATAGCAAGGTAGATAAGGGAATAGTTATGTGATCTTTCACAAGTTATGTAAGTTCTCTATGAGTCAGTTCATCTACAAAATGCTTACTTCAAAGACTTTTTGTGAGGATAAAATGAAGCAATGTATGTAAAACACTTAAAATGAAGCCTGGCTATCAACTTCCTTAATAAGACTCCCAAAGTGCATGAAGTTAAACCAAAAACAATAAGTGGGATGACATCGAATTAGGAAGCTTCTGCACAGCGAATAAATGAGTAAAAGTGTAAAGAGATAGCCTACAGAATGGGAGAACATCTTTGCCACCTGCTCTTCAGATAGAAGGTTAATATCCAGAATACATAAATAATGCAAAAACATCAAGAATCCACATAACCCAAATAATAAAATGAGCAAAAGAGCCAAACAGATATTTCTCAAAAGAAGAAATACCAATGGCCAATAAATATATGAAAAAAACTTCAACATTTCTAGCAATCAGAGACCTATAAATCAAAACTATATTAAGATTTCATATCACTTCAGTCAGAATAGCAATTATCAAGAGTACAAGTAATAATAAATGTTGGCAAGAATGTGGGGGAAAATGTGCACTCATACATTGTTGATGGGACTGCAAAGTACTACTACTACTCTGGAAAGTGGTATGGAGATTCTTCAGAAAACTAGGACTGAAACACCCATATGAAACAGTAATCCCACTCTGAGGTGTATATCCAAAATATCTAAAATTTGTATACTATAAGGATTCAGCTACATCAATGTTTATTGCAGCACAATTAAAAATAGCCAAATGATGGATCCAAATTAGGTGCCCTTCAACAGATAAATGGATAAGGAAAATGTTACACACACACACACACACACACACACACAATGTATACGCATTTCAGAAGAATGAAATTATGTCATTTGCCAGTAAATGGATGAAACTGGAAATGATAACACTAAGTGAAATAAGCCAGATCCAGCAAGTTAACGGTTGAATGTTTTCTTTGATATGCACAAGCTAGACCAAATAAGGAAAAAAGAAGAAGAATATGGGGGGATTCTATGAAAATGGAAGAGAGATGAGTGGAGTGGAGGAATGTTATTAAAGGGGAGGGAGGAGGGACAGGAAAAGGGAAAATTGGTGGAATGTATCTGATCTAAATTTTCTATGTACATATGTGAATATACCACAGTGAATTTCACCTTTATGTATATCTATGACATTAATTTAAAAAATACTATAAGTAAATAGAAGAAAGATAAGTAGAGTAGAGGAAAAAGAACAAGGAGAGGGAGGATGGAAGGGAAAGGGGAAAATGGGGATTGAATTAGTACAAATTTTATTTCATGCTTTTATAATTATGCCAAAATGAATCTTAATGTTATGTGTAACTTAAGTGAACTAATAAAAATGCAGACTGAACATAGTATATGCTTACTATGTAATGATTTGCTATTATTATGTTACTTAAATATTTTTCAATAAGAATGCATTCATAAAATGTCTATGCAATAAAAAGAACAAAATGAGAAATGAAAATGAGCATGGAACAGAAATATATCCAAATTCAAAAAGAAAATAAAGGAAAAAATAATTTGCCTATACTGGAATTTAACTATACCTTATCCCAGGAGAACATGAGATTCATGTTACATATCTTTCTTCTTCTTTTTCTTCTTCTTCTTCTTTTTTTTTTGTACTTGGATTGAACTCTGGAGTGGTTTAACATTGTGCCACCTCCCCAACCCTTTTTTATGTTTTATTTTGAAACAGGGTCATTCTAAGGGGCTTAGGGCCTCACTAAATTGCTGAGGGTGGCTTTGGACTTGTGATCATCCTGCCTCAGCCTCCTGACCTTCTGGGGTTACAGGAGTGCACCACCATGCCTGGCCAATGATATATATCTTAAATTGTTCCTTTGATAGAAAGAAAATCATGGCTGCAATATTTTGCAGCACCTTTTATCAAGATATGAAGGCAATTCTCTACCCTTTGGTCCAAACTACTCCTGTGATTTGAGCAACAGGATATGATAGAAGCAATATGTTATATTCTGGATCCTAGGCCTTTTGAGGTTTTACATATTCTACCTTTGCTATTATGGGATGCTGCCCTGACTCTGCCATATAAGGCAATTAGTGTGGCCTATTAGGCAGTGAAAGACCATATGGAGGAGAACTGGGGTCTAAGGCATCCAGGCAACACCCAGCATCTCTTGCCAAGCAAGATTGAGTCCACATTGTACATTCGCTGTTCATCTTTCAATTAAATGTATCTGAACAAATGTACGTGTGGAAAAAAAAAATAGACCAAAAGTGTGGTTAACCCACAGAACCATGAGAAATAATAAATTGCTATTATTTTGAGTCACTAAGTTTCAGGGTCATTTGTTATGCAATAATAATTAACTGATACACAAGATATGAGCTCTCACTGAGTGACACCACATGGAGAGAGAGGTCAAGAAACCTCAGCTATTCCAGCCACTATAGCTGAAGCACTAGACACATAGGTGAGGATACGTGGGAAGAGCTCATCTCCAGGATCCCTGAAGGCAGCCACTTTCATAAGCCCAGACAATCCAACAGAAAGATTCCCACAAAGCTGTGAGAAATGGTAGGTTGCTGTTTTAAACTATACAGTAACTTTTATTAAGCAGCAATATATAAATGACACCATAACCAAGAAGCCTAATTTACTAGATACATAGGAAATGCAATAGTTTTGATATGGTTTGTCGCCTAAGGTTTCTTATATTCAAAGCTTGGTCCCCAGTGTGTTAGTGTTGGGAGATGATGATTAGGTCATTGGGTGTGCTGCCCTTGGAAGGAATTGATGTAGTTCTGCTGACACCCTGGTTAGTTCTCATGAGAGTGTTGTGATAAAACAACAAGCCTAACTCCTAAGTGTCTCTGGTTTCTTGTCTCCTCATGTAATCTCTCCACCATTTACATATTCCTTACATGATGACATCTGCCATGAGATTTTCATCATAGCTGAGCAAATGCCTGCACCATACAATGTGGACTTTCAGCCTTCAAAATTCTTTTAAGTTACCAAGTCCAGAATTGTGTGCTAAATACACTGCTTTTCTTTATTAATTACCAGCCTCAGATTATAACAATGAAAAATGGACTAATACAGAAAGAATCTCTTTTAAATGCAGTATTATCTCTTATATATTCCATCACATAGAACAATGTTCTATTAAGGTACTAGATTTTTCCCCCTGGGGGGGTGGGGAAATATATATATATATATATATATATATATCTTTATCCCTGAGCTATATCCCTACTCCTTTCTATTTATTTATTTTTTTTTAATTTAGACACGGGTTTTGCTAAGTTGCTTTGGGCTTTGCTAAGTTGCTGAGGCTGGCCTCAAACTTGTGATCCTCTTGCCTCAGCCTCCAAAGTCACAGGGATTATAGGCATAAAACACTGTGCTCAACAAGGGTCAGATTTTAAAGAAAATTTCTTATATGGGGTAGGAAACATGATATTTCTAATTACTTAAACTTAATCATTCTATTTCCCCTGAGTTCTTTTCATTATTATTTTAATTCTTTGTCTTAGAAATAAAGATGCTAATTTAAAACTTATCTTTATTTCTTTCTAAATGATGTATGATGTATAACCAAACTATACTAAGGACATAGCCCTGCCATCAAGGAAATAAAAGTACAATAGGATAAATAAGCATGTAAATAACTATGATACAAAAAAAGAATGGAATAAGAGTCCAGAAAGGAAAAATACTTTTGAAGTTCAGAAGATATCATTTCAGGATGGAAGTTAAGGGAGGACATATTGGAAAAGATAGCAAAAGATATGAGACTGACAATTATGGATAGACAGCTAGAAATGAAGAAGGGTATCCCAGGCAGATGAAGAGTGTTTTGAACTAGGAATTTTTAGGTTTTATTCATAATGATATTTAAACAAAAGGACAGATGGTTCCCTTTTACCCAAATATCTGTCTGATGGCCTGTGGGATAAACTATACTTCACATAATTTCAAGCACGGCAGTAGTAACCTGCAGCATCTAGAACTTCAACCAAGGCATCAAATACCCTAAAAAATGGATGAGCCTACTTCTTTAGTGTTAGGTAACTACTGTCTATGCCCATCCTGTGATTGAAATTACTTTGGTGATAAAACATAGTGGTCTTGGAGGAGTCTGCATTACTATAATGATATTATGTAAAAGTGTGTTTATAGCAAATTTTGAGATGAATAAAGTCTTGCCTTTAAAACAAAAGTCAAGGAGAGGTAAAGATTTTGTGAGGAAGAATAGTTACGTCTTTATTTTTAATGTATAACTTTCTGAATATGATATGACACATATTATGGAAAATAAAATACAGAATTATATTAAAAAGAAATTTTAAATCACCAGAAAATTTCTGATACCATTAATACTGTAATTTCTCTCTCCTAGTTCTTCCTCCATTCACTTATATATAAATATTTTATTACACTCTACTCATGCAAAGATAGGATTATACACTATTGATATCTCTCAATTTTTATTTAAAAATACATGGGGAGCCAGGTGCAGTGGTGCACACTTGTAATCTCAGTGGCTTGGGAAGCTGAGACAGGAGAATCCCAAGTTCAAAGCCAGCCTCAGCAAAGGTGAGGTGCCAAGCAACTCAGTGAGACCCTGTCTCCAAATAAAAAAACAAAATAGGGCTGCAGATGTGGCCCAGTGGTGGAGTACTCCTGAGTTCACTCCCTGGTATCTCTGTGTGCGCGTGTGTGTGTGTGTGTGTGTGTGTGTGTGATGGACTGGGCATAGTCCAGGCCAACATCAGCACTTTCTTGAAAACATCAGCAACTCAGAGAGCTACTGTCTCAAAATTAATAAAAAAGGTTTGGAGATGTAGCTTAATGAGAGAGCCCCTGGTTTGTATCCCCAGTACTATATATATGGTGTGTATATGTATATATTATATATACATATTGTGTGTATATACATATTGTGTGTATATACATATTGTGTGTATATATATAGTGTGTATATATATATATATATATATATATATATATATCAGTTCAGTTTTAAACAAATTGAATTTGAGTTAATTATTAATATTTAAATATTAATAATGGAATATACAGTTAGTTGTTACAGATGCAACCAAGGAGGAATGTTGGGATAAGTGATGTAATCTGGAAGATGTCAATCTAGAAAAGTAACTGTTGAAACCAGGAAATGGGTAAGGTCATCCACATGTTATCAATTGTGAGTTAGTGGGTCAAGAAAGCAATTGATTCAGTTGGAATAGAACAAGTAATTTCTGAATGCATCACATGGTTGCTGGAAGTATTCATACTATATGGCAATATAAAATCAATTTCTTATTGTGAGTCTAATGACTGAACTTTAGGAACAATAAAAAAACTGACAGGAGGGCAGTCACAATTAGGTTTTTTTAAAAAATGTTTTTAAAGAGAGAGAGAGAGAGAGAGAGAGAGAGAGAGAGAGAGAGAGAGAGAGAGAGAGAGAATTTTTTATTTATTGTTTTAGTTTTCGGCAGACACAACATCTTTGTTTGTATATGGTGCTGAGGATCGAACCCGGGCCACATGCATGCCAGGTGAGCATGCCGCTACTTCTTGAGCCACATCCCCAGCCCCACAATTAGTTTTTTAACCACACTTTTTGTATTTCTGTTTGTATATAAAGTATGTTGACAAATAGTTTTAAGAAAAGAAGATTGATGATGTCATTGGTCTCTAGACCCCTTATACACTTTTTTAATTTAAAAAATTATTTGTTCTTTTTAGTTACATATGTCAGTAGAATGTATTTTGACAAACATACATGGACTATAACTTCTTTTTAAACTCCTAAAATTTATTGAGGAATCCAAAACAGTTGTCTTTGTAGATCATACCTACTGATATTTATGTATTAGAAGTTAAAACAGAAATTAAAATAATAGTAATAAATCAATAATATGTTAACATAAATATCATTTTCATGAAAATTGCTATATTTTCCAAAACAAAGAGTAGTTATATTATATGTATTGTCTGGGTTAAAAGGACATAGTTGTGTTCTATCTGATTCTTCTTTTTTTTTTTTTTTTTCACACTCAGGGTTGGAACATTTTCCCACTAAGCTACAACCTCAGCCCTTTTTATTTTTTGTTTTAAGATAGGGTCTCACTATGTTGCTGAGGTAGGCCTCAAACTTTTTATCCTCCTGCCTCAATGTTCCCAGTCACTGGGATTACAGCATGTGCCACTCTATCCAGCCTGCTTCTGCTTTAAATTAATTGGTGTAGACAGGCAAGAGAATATGAATAAAAGGCAAAGAATAACTTAGTATTATTATGAAAAATAAATTTGAATTCACAGACACCTTAAAAGTCTCTAAAGAATCCTTCGTCAGGAATTTCTGGACCACACTTTGAGAAATACTGGCACATGTTATAAAGAGAAAAGGAAGAATAAGGATAGAAAATTTTTATTGAGAATTAATGAGTAATAAGGATTTGATTGACATGGGTAAAGATTGTTCGAACTGTATACCAGATCATATCACACATGCCCTGCCTATTCATTGTCTCTAAGTGTAAAACCCAAAATCCTAATCAATGTCCCTAAGGCTCTGGATGATTTAACAATATTCTGCCTGTCCTTGTCTCATCCTACACCACTGCCTCACTGAGCTACTCATGCTCATGACACTTTACATACATAGGTTGTCCTTGTAGTCTTTGATGTGTCCAGAAATTTCTCATATCAATTGTTTTTCTTCTCTCTGCCTGGAATGCTAAATAATAATACATTCTTCAGGCCTCTAATTAATAGTCACTGTCTCAGGGAATCCCACCTAACCATCTCAAGCCCAATTTAAATCGACTCTGCTCTGCTGTCTTGGAGATACCTTGTTCTGTTCCTTTAGAATATCCACCAGTTTAGAACTATGTATTTTATTAAAGGAGTGGTTATGTTTATCCTCTGCCAATAGACTGCAATCTCCACAAGAGAAGGAACAGGTGTGTTTTGTTTTCCACTGCCTTCCCAATACATAGCACTGAATACACACATAGTAGGTGTTCTGAAAATTTTTGCTTAGTGAAAGTAGGAATGAGACAATTAAGACATATAGGGAGACTATTCATCTGAGAAGAAACTATTCACATTTATGTGTTGTATGGAAAATGATGAGATCCTTATTCTGAATTTCCAAATAAATTTTATTTAAGAATCCGATAAGTTCTGTGATATACTATCCTAATAATTGTTAGCATCTAATAGCAATTGTCAATGTATGTGACTATAAAGTCTTCTTTGGGCCATTATTAAACATGTGTTTTAGAAGCACTAAGTGCCTTATTATTGCAGTATAAAGTAATAGTTACCTGTAAGTCAATCATAATAATAATTCACTTAAAATTTTCTGATGATGAGGTCACAAAGTTAGAGAGAAGTTCAAGTGCATTTAAATGCCAACAGAACAATCTTAATTGTTGTATACTCTTTTCAAATTCTTTATTCTGGAGTGAAATTTCATCTCTCAAAAACAGAAATCATAGTACATTTTGAAATCAATTTTCCCCTTTTCAACAACTGTGGTAGTTAAAAAGTGCCAGAAAGTAATATTTTTAAAAGTATTTTCAATAAAAAGACAAACACTAGCATAAAGCCAGCTTTCGGATCTGCAAGGGAAGACACTATATTAACTTTATGAGGGTACAAATGATTGTTATTGCCATATTTGTTTATGTGTATGAATATCAAATATAAGTGAATCTTATATAAATTAAATACCAAGGTACTCTTCTTTTAACTGTCTATAATTTAACCTTTAGGCAGTTATTTGAATCCATTATATCAATAATACAAATGAATTGCCACTGCATCCTATTGAGAAGCCTTGGTTCCTGAAGGTTATGATTAATCTGTATTAGGGATACATTTTATTATGAGTGTAAGGTACAGCAGCATTGATGGAGCCTTTCCAGTGAAGGATACACTATATGAGTGTACAATTACTTCTTTAAGCAGGGCTTGCTATATGGAATACAAAATGACTTGCTAAAGCCCAAAATTAGAACAAAAAGCATTTTGCTTTTCCTTTGTAGTTTAGCCAGAGAAGAGGCTCCACGGGGTCTATTTGGATACTAAATAGGAATAGGTAAAGAGAAGACTTTAAATGGTTTGTCAGTTGTTCTCCTGAGCCTTACTTGGGTGTATAAAAAATAAGTCATCTGATTCTATTGTGAAAAGATGGATGCAAAATCCTGGCCACCAACTGTTTCCATCCAAGTGAGCTTCCTCCAAAGTGGCTGCTTTCCAGAGAGGGGCACAGTGGCAGGATATGGGCACTTCCTAGCAGCAAGCTGGTGAATGCAGTTTTAGAGACCTGATTATGAAGAAGCTGTTTGAATAGAAAATCATTAAGCCACCTTTCCGGCTTCTAATCATTGTAGCCAAAATTTAAAGTGCCAGAACCATTCAAAAATCTCTGGTAGATGGTTTCTGGATGGTATTACCAATTGCAATAGAAAATAATGGCTTTCCACAAGTACATATCGAAAGAATGCCTTTGAAAACATCTTCCCATTAGTCAATCAACCAAAAAAAACTTAATTTCAGATGGTACACACTGAATTTTTATGTAACTGTTATTGACTTTAGTCTTCTAATATTATTGTACTTACACTCTTACTTATGAGGGTACTTATATATTTCAAGTGCCCAACCTCAGAGGCAGTTACTCAAGAAGTCATTAGGCCAGCAGAGCTCAATGTTTATGGAGTGTTTTCCCTGTCCCTTATTTTTGGAATCTCATCTACCACCTTCATGGTTGTGAACACCTGAGAATTTTCCATTCCAGATATGTATTCACAGATTTTCTTCCTCTTCTCCTCTAATTGTGTCTTACTTGGGGCGATGGTAAGGTCAAGGCAGTGTTCTGGATAAGAGTGGGAAGATTTTTGTGTAGCACATGTTTGCATACACATTGGATCCATTTTCCTATTTTCCATTAAAAATACTGAAAGACTGACACTAACCCATACCCTGCTAGACTCTGACTACTAATCCTATCATGATGGAGAAAAATAAATTTGACAGAAAGGAAGTACAGGCAGTTCATAGGGGGCATGGTGTATACTTGGAATTGCCTTTTGCTTTATCAAGGCTATGTGATATAAATCTTGTCAACTTTTCATTGTAATAATTCTCCATGAGTTTTGAAAGTTAACACATATGTAAATTCCTGTCTCCCTTTCTCTGTAGCCAATTCAGCACATGCATTTTTATATTCATATATAGAATCCTATCTGGTATCACACGTACATTCTTGTGAGGTCGCTGACTTTGGCAGATACAAATTGTGAGAAGAGTTCACTCCCCGTAAATGCTGATGGAACTGAAAATTCAACCTATGGGTGAGCTTCCTAGATAAACAACATTATACATAAAACGATGTTCAGTAAAATGAATATTTTTGGATCTGTGGATGATATATATTCCATGATGAACTTCAATTGGCATATATATTGGTACATTTTATGTGTGTGTGTGTGTGTGTGTGTGTGTGTATATATATATATATATACTCTCTCCAGATTTTTCAAAATATGAAATATATGTGTCTTATTATACACTCCCTAAATTCATTCATCTTCATGTATGTGGATTTATAATCAACTTTTCACAAGATTATTCTCAGAAATATCCATTTTCCTGAAATACATATTTGTTTCCTAGTACTGAAAACTAACTTCAGTGAATGGTGCATAAAATTTCTAAATTTTCTGCAGTAACTGACCCCAGGTTAACATCAATGAAAGTAGATTCCTATGGGACATGATGTGTAAATTGATGTTAATTTTTATTCAACATCGGTACATTACTATTTCTCTAGTTCATGTACGTAATAGGATATATCCTTTCATCCACAAGTTCACAAATTTATAGGCATTTGATTCACTTTCAATCACTTCCTCCTTCAGAACACATGTATTCCTCCATGTTTCTTGACTGGCCTTTTCATGAGACTTCTTTCCAAATACATTATTTTCAATTTCCATAATCATTTTTGAAGCAAAATCTCACACTCTTCATGATCAAGAGAAACCTTAATATTACCATTAGATGTATAATTGGTTAGAATGAAAGTAGGTATATCAATATGAGATTTCATATATATTTTAAGATATCAATTCAATCCATTATTTAAAGTTGGAACAATTTATATTATTTATTCCCAGTATGGTCTAATCATGCATCATCTCTCTATTCATAGACACAGGGTACACCTATTTGTATCCCAAATACTAATTTATAGGTCTTCAAAACATTGCTCCCAGAAATCGTGGAAGAAATACTAATGTAACCGGATCTACATATTTATACCATAACAGTAATATTCTGGACACAAAATGCAAAGGTAACACTTATGATTGTACCAAAGCCTAAATTGAAGGTGAGCATGGATTACTAAAAACATCCATGTCTATATTGTCTAATGGTTTCAAATTTCAATCCTAATGGTGACTACATATTTTTTTCTTCCTAAGATTATATATTCAACCTCCCCCCTTTTGAAAATATCTAATCCTATCACACACTTTATATTTTGCCTCATTTCCTAATCTCTGTAGTGATATCTGCTTTCCTATATATTTTCCTCTGTTCATCATTGTGACTGACTCTTCTCATGTGCTGACATATGCATTTACTCTGTAACCAAAACCCGATTGCAAAAGAGCTTTTGGTCCAAATCCTATACTCACTCTTCTTCTTAAACCTACTGACTATCTTCTTAATCCTGCCGACTATCCCATTTTGACTGGACACTACGGGTAGTCGCAGACCTAATTCCAGGAATGAGGTGCCTTTGTGAGTGTGTGTTTGAATTTGTGGTTTTGTCTCACGTTCTGAGAACATGTAGGAAAGGAGATTTGTTCGGTTTGGAGTGGACTGTTTGTAGTGAGTCGTTTGCACAAGGCGAGGGTTTCTATGTCTATGTATCCCACTGTGTCTATGGTTGTAGATATTAGAAAACAGAATGCATCAATGGATGTGTCCTGTCTAATGGAAAGCTTCCCAGCATTCATCCTGCCCAATTTATGAATGGACTGCGGCTTGCCTTATCGATGGGCAATACCTACTATCTTCCTAAGTTCCTGTATTCTTCCTGAATTCTGGCCACTCTCCAAAACAGGCTCATGGTTTTGTGTCCAACATATGTTCCACCTCCAAGCTCTGTGACATGGCCATGTACTGGATAGCTGAAGGGAATGCTGAGCATCTCAGAAAACTCAGATATCAGTGTGACCAGTAAAGTCTCACTGGAGAAAACCTGCTTGGCTACATAAAAACCCAAGTAGCATGATCAACAGCTGTCAGTGCCATAGTGTTAATCTCCTGAAAAAGTCTGTTCCTGGGCCTTTTTCTTACCTATTGTTCTGTTGCCCTGAATGTCAGGAAGGTCTTTGCCTCAGGCCACTCCTTTGTGAAGTCTGAAGAAAACAGTTTCCAAATGGAAATGAAGAAGCATCACCTGTGGCTTTTTGGTTAATTGCTTTGTAAAGGGATGTGTCTGAATCAGCATCTTCGTCCTGTGTGAGGCTGTGGCTTAGGTTCTCAGCACCCATGGAACTAAATAAAGAACCCATGTGTCCATCCATAACAAAAATGGCAAAAGGAACAGTCATTGTGGATGAAGTCTTCCGCCATAGTCTGTAAGGTTCCTGACATCCGTGAAATGAGAATAGGTATCCTTTGTGTCAAATGAGTTCTTCAAAGCCATACAGAGGTGAGCCCATAGGTGCTTGGGTTTTCTCATGACTTCAATTCACATAAAGAATCTATACCCGACAGTCCTCAGTAGGCCTCAAATTTGAGAAGCGGAGCAGATTAACCGCAGGCCTATTTGATCTCTCTTGGTTCTGAGGAAGGGTGTCCAGGCCAACCTGACTTTAGGCAAATAAGGGGCATGGGAGCTTATTTTGGACACTGTCTTGGGCTGCGCCCCTCATGGAAACCTCCAGCCAGAGGTTATGATGAGTGTCTATATGGAAGAAGATGAGGGCCATGAGGGAGTGTTGTGGTTTGAATTGTGGTCATTTGTGTGGTGGTTGGAAGAGATGACTGGGTCCACCTCAGGTGGAACTCTGGTGTGATTTGTTTTGCAGACTGAGTTCTGGAACTTATCTCAGAGATATATTGCCATTAATTGTGTTGGGATTTTAGGAGGCCACAGTTGAGAGTCACCCATGGAAACTGAGATTTAGGTCCAGGGTGGGCTTTCCACACAGCACTGGGAATCTCAGCCAGGATATCACATGATTTATTCTTAAAGACTTGGCAGCCATAGTTGAGAGTCAAAACACACATGGACCTCACATAGTATACCTTAATGGGCCTGGATTCATGTGATCTTTTGGCCACTCTTTGGAAAGCCTTGCCTGCGAGTGTTCTCCAGAGCTTTTTTAAAGGAGATTAATCACCATTGAATTATTCCTGAATTAATTGAAATGCACAGGGCCTCCTACTTCATCCTTGAAATATGGCTAGGTTAAAATCATGAAATTTTTGAAATTCCCATGACCAGGTGGCACTGGAGAACATTTGGATGTCCTGTTGCGGATTATGACTCTACCAGACATTGCCTTGATTGACTGGATTTCATGAAAATGGTATATAACAGAGATGCCAGTAAGTTGGAGCCTGCTGAGAAGTGGGCCTTGAGCAATGGAGTGCAGGTGTGTGATAAAATATCTGTGGTGGGGCCATGCGGATCTGCCATTGGCTTCCAAATGACTTGTGACTGACATGGTGCAGTCAGCAGACCCTTATATGTAAAGGCATCTTTTTATGTGGAGACGTTTCAGGGCAATATTCAGAATCAAGTTGCTACGGTCAAGGGGGCAAGATGTATGGGATAGCAGCCTGGTTGGTGTATTCTCTGGCAGACCCTGACCCACCACACGTGACAGAACTCCTCCAGCACTGTGTCCCAGTTGAACTCTTTGTATTTCGTGAGACAAATACCAAACTCCCAGTGCAGCTGAAGAAACACCATGAAAAGTGGAGGACGACCAAATGGATTCATAGTCCACATGGGGAGACACTAAGACCCCAGTGGCCACAGTTTACCTACAAACACAGGATTCAGCATTGCTGCCTATGTTCATTGGAAAACAAGAAACCATGTCCTCCTGGTCACATAGATGCAGACCCAGCTTTGATGGACTCACTACAAAGGAAGCGAAAGCTACTGAAAACAACATATATTTCAAGTGCCCAACCTTGGAGGCAGTTTCTCAAGAAGTCATTAGGCCAGCAGAGCTCCATGTTTGTGGAGTGTTTACCCTGTCCCTTACTTGTGGAATCTTCTGTAACACCTCCAAGGTTGTGAACTCCTGAGCATTTTCCATTCAGGATTGTATTCCCAGAGTTTCTTCCTCTTCTCCTCTAATTGTGTCTTACTTGTGGCTATGGTAAGGTAAATGTAATGTTCTGGATGAGAGTGGGAAGATTTTTGTGTAGCACATGTTTGCATACACATTAAATTCATTTTCCTATTTTTCATTTGAAATATTGAATCCCTGAAACTAACCCATACCCTACTAGACTCTGACTACTAATCCTAACATGATGGAGAAAAATAAACCTAACAGAAAAAATGTACAGGCAATTCATATGAGGCGTGGTGTATACTTGGACTTGCCTTTTGCTTTATCAAGGCTATGTGTTATAAATCAAGTCAACTTTTCATTGTAATACTTCTCCATGAGTTTTGAAAACTAACAAATATGTAAATTTCTGTCTCCCTTTCTCTGTAGCCTATTCAACACATGCATTTTTATATGCATATATAGAATCCTACCTGGTATCACATGTACATTCTTGTGAGATCGCAGACTTTGGCAGATACAAATTGTGAAAGAGATCACTCCCCCTAAATCCTGATGGAACTGATAATTCAACATATGGGTGAGATTCCTAGTTGAACAACATTATACATAAAACCATATTCAGTAAAATGAATATTTTTGGATCTGTGGATGATATATATTTCATGGTGAATTTCATGGTGAATTTCATATATATTGCTACTTTTTAATTTGTATATATATACACACATACTCTGCAGATTTTTCAAAATATGAAATATATGTGTCTTATTATAGACTCCCTAAATTCATTCATCTTCATGTATGTGGATTTATAATCAACTTTTCATAAGATTATTCTCAGAAATATTCATTTTCCTGAAATACATATTTGTTTCCTAGTACTGAAAACTAACTTCAGTGAGTGGTGCATAAAATTCCTAAAATTTCTGCAGTAACTGACCCCAGGTTAACATCAATGCAAGTAGATTCCTATGGGACATGATGTGTAATTTGATATTAATTTTTATTCAACATCGGTATATTACTATTTCTTCAGTTCATGTACGTAATAGGATATATCCTTTCATCCACAAGTTCACAAATTTATAGGCATTTGATTCACTTTCAATCACTTCCTCCTTCAGAACACATGTATTCCTCCATGTTTCTTGACTGGCCTTTTCATGAGACTTCTTTCCAAACACATTAATTGCAACTTCCATAATCATTTTTGAAGCAAAATCTCACACTCTTCATGATCAAGAGTAACCTTAATATTACCATTAGATGTATAACTGGTTGGAATGAATGTAGGTATATCAATATGAGATTTCATGTATATTTTCAGATATCAATTCAATCCATTATTTAATGTTGGAACCTGTTATATTATTTATTCACAGTATGGTCTATTCATGCATCTTCTCTCTATTCATAGACACAGGGTACACCTATTTGTATCCCAAATACTAATTTATAGGTCTTCAAAACATTGCTCCCAGAAAGGGTGGAATAAATACTCATGTCACCTGATCTACATATTCATTTCATCACAGTAATATTCTGGACACAAAATGCAAAGTCACACTTAGGACTGTACCAAAGCCTAAATTGAAGGTGAGCATGGATTAGTAAAAACATCCATGTCCATGTTGCCTAATGCTTTCAAATTTCAATCCTATTGGTTTCTTAAGAAACATATTTGTTTCTTAAGAAACATACTGCTTTCTTAAGAAACATATTTGTTTCTTCCTAAGATTATATATTCAACGTCCCCACTGTTGAAAATGTCTAATCCTATCATTTACTTTATGCTTTGCTTGATTTCCTAATGTCTATATTGATATCTGCTTTTCTACATAGTTTCCCTAGTTCATCATTGTGACTGACTCTTCACATGTGCTGACATTTACATTCACTCTCTTACTGAAACCCTATGGCAAAAGTACTTTTGGTCCAAATCCTATTCTCACTCTTCTTCCTATACCTACACTGCAATCCTACCGAGTATACCTTTTTGAGTTGATGCTCTCTCCTATATTCAATAATACGAGGTACAAGATCCTATGCCATTGTATATTGATTTATCTGATACATCTGTGCAGAATGTAATTCAAACCTGTATATCCCAATCAAGGGTCCAATGCCCTTCTTACTTCAAATCTTACCTAGGATTCTGTTTTCATACTTATATTTCACCTATACATTCTTATAAATATTGCAGGTTCCCAATACCAGTATTCATCCAGCAGAATGACTCCTAACCCAAATCAAACATGCTATTAACATTAACCCTACTCTGTTCCCTAAATCTAATTTTACGGAAAAGCAGGTACAGAGTTGATCTTGCAATACAGGTGTGAAGGGGTTCCTACACCTGCTGAGAACCTCAAAGGTAGATGCAGAAATGATCCCTGGAGAAGATATAGGCAGCTATGTAGGACCTGAGAGAGTAAGAGTCATCTTCCATGGCAAACAACCTGGACAGGTTGAAGGGATGTGTCTGAATCAGCTCTCTCTTCTCAATGCAGTAAAGATGGAAACAAGGCCTGTGTGGATAGCTGTTTCTGGGCGACTATGGTTTATATACCATTCTAAATTGTGAAAAAAAAAACAACACAGGATGATGGGGCAGCCTCCATCTCATGGGACCCTTGAAAGCAACTGTTAGGACAAAGTGGTTGCCAAGGCAGTGACCTCATTCAGTTCCTTGAAAGAAGTGACCTCACCTCACTTCCTTGGTGATGGAACTCTCTGAACTTGGGATCCAGGTAGCGAGGCACCCAGAGCCAGTCCCAGTCCCATTCCCAGTGGGCTCACTTGTTTGGATTAAGAAAAAGCAGCGTCAGTCTTTTTTGGTACCTACTGATGTGAGGATGTCCAAATGCCAGAAAAGGTCTGAGGAGGGGCCTTCCCTGAGAAAGAAGGTAGTGGCTTATCGCTGGCTCCTGACAACTTCACAGAGTTGTCCAAGCTGACCAGATCTGAGACAGGATAGGCCACTGCTGGAGAACCTAGCATGGCCCACCAGTCAGAGGACACTCCAGATAGGTGCAGACCTACTTGGGAAAGGAGGTGCCTTTGTGGGTGTGTCTTTGCATTTGTGGTTTTGTCTCATGTTCTGAGAATATGTAGGAAAGGTGGTTGTTTTGGTTTTGAGTGGAGAGTTTCTTGTGAGTCGTTGGCTCAAGGAGAGTGTTTCTATGTCTATGTATCCCACTGTGTCTGTGGTTGTAGACATTACAAAACAGAATGCATCAATAGATGTGTCCTTTCTAGTGGAAAGCTTCCCAGCATTCATTCTGCCCAATTTATGAAAGGACTGCGGCTTGCCTTATTGATGGGCAACACTTACTATCTTCCTAAGTTTTTGTATTCTTCCTGAATTCAGGCCACTTTCCAGAACAGGCTCATGGTTTTGTGTCAACGATATGTACCACCTCCAAGCTCTGTGACATGGGCATGTACTGGATAGCTGAAGGAATGCGGAGCATCTCAGTAAACTCAGATATCCCTGTGACCAATAATGTCTCAGTGGAGAAACCCTGCTTTGGGCCTTTTTCTTACCTATTGTTCTGTTGCCCTGAATGTCAGGAAGGTCTTTGCCTCAGGCTACCCCTTTGTGAAGTCTGAAGCAAACAGTTTCCAAATGGAAATGAAGGGGCATCACCAATGGTTGTTTGGTCAATTGCTTTGTAAAGGGATGTGTCTGAATCAGCCTCTTGGCCCTGTGTGAGGCTGTGGCTTAGATTCTCAGCACCTGATGAAAGTAAATAAAGATCCCATGTGTGGATCTAAAACAAAAATGGCAAAAAGAGCAGTCATTGTGGATGAAGTCTCTCGACTTCCTCTGTAAAATTTCTGACCTCCGTGAAGTGAGAATAGGGATCCTTTGGGTCATATGAGTTCTTCAAAGCCATGCAGAGGCTAGTCCATAGGTGCTTGTTGTTTCTCATGAATCAAATTCACATAAAGAATCTATACCCGACACTCAGTAGGCCTCAAATTTGAGAAGTGGAGCAGTATTAATAGAGGGTGTATTTGAACACTCCTGGTTCTCAGGAAGGGTATCCAGGCCACCCTGACTTTAGGCAAATGAGGGGCAAGAAAGCTTATTTTGGACACTGTCTTGGGGTATGCCCTTATTGGAAACCTCCATCCAGAGGTTAAGATGAGTGTCTATATGGAAGAAGATGAGGTTCATGTGGGAGTGTTTTGGTTTGAATTATGGTCATTAGTGTGGCGGTCAGAAGAGATGACTGGGTCAACCTCAGCTTGAATTCTGGTGTGATTCCCCTTAGAGACTGAGTTCTGGAACTGACCTCAGAGAAGTATTGCCATGAATTCTGTTGGGATTTTAGGAGTCCACACATGAGATTTGCACTTGGAAACTGAGATCTAGGCCCGGGGTTGCTTTCCACACAGTACTGGGAATCTCAGCCAGGGTATCACATTATTTTATTTTATAGACTTGGCAGCCATAGTTGAGAGTAAAAACACACATGGACCTCACATGGTAGGTCACAATGGGCCTGGCTTCATGTGACCTTTTGGCCACTCTTTGGGAAGACTTGCCTGCGAGAGTTCTCCAAAGCTTTCATTGAAAGGAGATTCCACACCATTTAATGGTTCCTGAATGAATTGAAACCCAGAGTGCCTCCTACTTCATCCTTGAAATATGGCTAGATAAATACCATGAAATTTTTGAAATTCCCATGACCAGGTGGCACTGGAGAACTTTTGGATGTCATGTTCCTGATCATGACTGTACCACACCGTGCCTTGATTGACTGGATTTCATGAAAATGGTGTAGAAAGACATGCCAGTAAGTTGGAACCTACTGAGAAGTGGGCCTTGAGCAATGGAGTGCAGGTGTGTGATAAAATATCTGTGGTGGGGCCATGCGGATCTGCCATTGGCTTCCAAATGACTTGTGACTGACATGGTGCAGTCAGCAGACCCTTATATGTAAAGGCATCTTTTTATGTGGAGACGTTTCAGGGCAATGTTCAGAATCAAGTTGCTACGGTCAAGGGGGCAAGATGTATGGGATAGCAGCCTGGTTGGTGTATTCTCTGGCAGACCCTGACCCACCACATGTGACAGAACTCCTCCAGCACTGTGTCCCAGTTGAACTCTTTGTATTTCATGAGACAAATACCAAACTCCCAGTGCAGCTGAAGAAACTCCATGAAAAGTGGAGGATGACCAAATGGCTTCACAGTCCACACGGGGAGACACTAAGCCCCCAGGGGCCACAGTTTACATACAAAGAGAGGATTCAGCACTGCTGCCTCATGTTCATTGGAAAACAAGAAACCATGTCCTCCTGGTCACATAGATGCACAACCAGCTTTGATGGACTCACTACAAAGGAAGTGAAAGCTACTGACAACAACATATATTTCAAGTGCCCAACCTCGGAGGCAGTTTCTCAAGAAGTCATTAGGCCAGCAGAGCTCCATGTTTGTGGAGTGTTTACCCTGTCCCTTACTTGTGGAATCTTCTGTAACACCTCCAAGGTTGTGAACTCCTGAGCATTTTCCATTCAGGATTGTATTCCCAGAGTTTCTTCCTCTTCTCCTCTAATTGTGTCTTACTTGTGGCTATGGTAAGGTAAATGTAATGTTCTGGATGAGAGTGGGAAGATTTTTGTGTAGCACATATTTGCATACACATTGGATTCATTTTCCTCTTTTTCATTCAAAATATGGAATCTCTGAAACTAACCCATACCCTACAATACTCTGACTACTAATCCTAACATGATGGAGAAAAATAAAACTAACAGAATAGAAGTACAGGCAGTTCATAGGAGGCATGGTGTATACTTGGAATTGCCTTTTGCTTTATCAAGGCTATGTGTTATAAATCTAGTCAACTTTTCATTGTAATACTTCTCCATGAGTTTTGAAAACTAACAAATATGTAAATTTCTGTCTCCCTTTCTCTGTAGCCTATTCAACACATGCATTTTTATATGCATATATAGAATCCTACCTGGTATCACACGTACATTCTTGTGAGGCTACTGACTTTGGCAGATACAAATTGTGAAAGAGATCACTCCCCTAAAAGCTGATGGAATTGAAAATTCAATATATGGGTAAGCTTCATAATCGAACCACATTATACATAAAACCATGTGCAGTAAAATGAATATTTTTGGACCTATGGATGATATATATTCCATGATGAATTTCGATTGGCATATATATTGCTATTTTTGATGTGTGTGTGTGTATATATATATATATATATATACTCTACAGATTTTTCAAAATATGAAATATATGTGTCTTATTATACACTCCCTAAATTCATTCATCTTCATGTATGTGGATTTATAATCAACTTTTCACAAGATTATTCTCAGAAATATTCATTTTCCTGAAATACATATTTGTTTCCTAGTACTGAAAACTAACTTCAGTGAGTGGTGCATAAAATTCCTAAAATTTCTGCAGTAACTGACCCCAGTTTAACATCAATGCAAGTAGATTCCTATGGGACATGATGTGTAATTTGATGTTAATTTGTATTCAACATCGGTACATTACTATTTTTTCAGTTCATGTACGTAATAGGATATATCCTTTCATCCACAAGTTCACAAATTTATAGGCATTTGATTCACTTTCAATCACTTCCTCCTTCAGAACACATGTATTCCTCCATGTTTCTTGACTGGCCTTTTCATGAGACTTCTTTCCAAACACATTAATTGCAACTTCCATAATCATTTTTGAAGCAAAATCTCACACTCTTCATGATCAAGAGTAATCTTAATATTACCATTAGATGTATAACTGGTCGGAATGAATGTAGGTATATCAATATGAGATTTCATGTATATTTTCAGATATCAATTCAATCCGTTATTTAATGTTGGAACCAGTTATATTATTTATTCACAGTATGGTCTATTCATGTATCTTCTTTCTATTCATAGACACAGGGTACACATATTTGTATCCCAAATACTAATTTATAGGCCTTCAAAACATTGCTCCCAGAAAGGGTGGAATAAATACTCATGTCACCTGATCTACATATTCATTTCATCACAGTAATATTCTGGACACAAAATGCAAAGGTCACACTTATGATTGTACCAAAGTCTAAATATAAGGTGAGCATGGATTACTAAAAACATCCATGTCCATATTGTCTAATGCTTTCAAATTTCAATCCTATTGGTTTCTTAAGAAACATATTTGTTTCTTCCTAAGATTATATATTCAACCTCCCCCTGTTGAAAATGTCTAATCCTATCACACACTTTATACTTTGCCTGATTTCCTAATGTCTACGTTGATATCTGCTTTCCTACATATTTTTTCCAGTTCATCACTCTGACTGACTCTTCAAATGTGCTGACATTTACATTCACTCTCTTACTGAAACCCTACTGTAAAAGAGCTTTTGGTCCAAATCCTATACTCACTCTTCTTCCTAAACCTACCAACTATCTTCCTAATCCTGCAGGCTGTCCCATTCTGACTGGATGTTCTCTTGTACATTCAATAATCCAAGGTACAAGATGCTATGCCATTGTATACTGATTTATCTGATATATCTGTTAAGAACATAATTCAAACCTGTGTATCCCAATTAAGGGTCTAATGCCCTTCTGTGCTTCAAATCTTACCTAGATTTCTGTTTCCATTCTTATATTTCACCTATATATTCTTATAAATATCGCAGGTTCCCAATACCAGTATTCATCCAGCAGAATGATACCTAACCCAAATTGAGCATGTTATTAATCCTAACCATACACTGTTCCTCCATCTAACTTTACAGAAGGGCAGGTACAGTGATAATTTTACAATACAGTAATGTAGGAGATCCTACACCTGCTGAGAACCTCAAAGTTTGCTGCAGTCTGGCTGGGCACAATTCAGGAGCCACTTGTCAAAAGAAACACACTTTATTTTTAGAAAACACACACCACACAACACAGCACTTCAGGAAAACCCTCAGAGCCCAACTGCCACCACCAGCTTCCACAAGCCTCTCAACCTCCCCCACCCCTCATGCTCTTGAGGCCCATTGGCTGGGTTGCAAGGGCGGAGCCAAAAGTCCCCCAATGAGCAGCTCCATGGTCTGAAATGGTGGGGAAACAGCCCAATTAGCATCACCACGGAGGAGCCAATCAGTTGGCAGCTAGAATTTTGCTGGGGCCGCTGTGAGCCAATCATTAGCTGGCAGCTGGAAGTTTGCTAGCAGCTGGAAGTTTTCTGGGGCCCCTTCAGCTGTGGATCTCAACATCTCCCCCTCTCTGATTAAACAACAAGCATGTGGCTTAGGGACTGTGCCTGCCTTAGGTTGTCCAATACTACATATGGTCCTTACCAATGATCGGATGAGCTGACTTCAAGGCGTCAGCCTCCTGTCTTAGGTTGGTACCATTGCAATTGGATCTTACCCGTCATTGACTACTGGTCCAGCATACAGCCACACCTGTGGATAGGTCTTTGTACCAGCGGGGGGGGGGGGGTGAGGTTTTTGCTTCACCTCTGTTGGCTCCCAAATTTTAGCTGAACAACCATCACAAGCAGAAGGGAGGAAGATACACCAAGCCAATTGACAGCTCCTTTTGGAAAAATTGTACCACCAATGACACCATCAGCAAAAATACCACAACACTACCGCAAGTCGCTGCACCAACAGATAGTTCACAATGCATACAAGTGAGTTCACAATGCATACAGGTGATACATAGTCCAGGAATATTCTTGAGAGTACTCTGACTTTGGAAAATACAAATTTCATGAAGAGATCACTCCCCCCATACACTGAGGGAACTGAAAATTCAAACTGTGGTGAGATTTATACTTCAACAAATTCTTCTACATGAAACACTGTAGAGGAAAATGAATCTTTTGATTATATATGTGAAGGATATATATCCCCTTATGAATTTCGATTAGCATATGTACTATTACATTTAAATGTATTTTATATATATATATATATATATATATATATATATATATATATATACACACACACACACACACACACACACACACACACACTGTACGGATTTGCAAACATGAAACATGTGTCATATACATATACTACCTTGATTCTTTCATGTCCAACTGTGTGGATTTTTAATCAATTTTTCACAAGATATTTCTCAGAAATATTCATTTTCTTGACATACATATTCATTTCTGAATACTCAAAATGAACTTCAGTGAATATTGAGTACTAACCCTAATATTTGTACAGTAAGTGACCCAGTTTAACATCAATGAAAGTATAATCATATGGGACATGATGTGTATTTTGAAGTTAATTTTTTTTCAAAATTGTTATATTCCTATTTCTTCAGTATATATATATATATATATATATATATATATATATATATATATATATTATATATATATATATATATATATATATATATATCTCACAGGATGTATCATTTCATCCATTCACAAATTGATATGCATATGATTCACTTTCATTCACTCCCTGTATCAGAACTCATGTATTTCTCCATGTTGCTTTACTTGTTTTTCATGAGATTTCTTTTATAACACATTACATTTGATTTCCATCATCATTTTCGAAGCAAAACTCAAACACAGTTTGTTATAATTAGTAACCCTAATATTACCACTAGATGTATTACTACTTGGATTGAATGTTTGTATGTGAATACCAGATTTCATGTATTTTTAAAAATATCAAGTCAATCCATCATTTAAATTAGTAGCCTCTTATATTTTTTATTCACCGTATGTTCTATTCATACATCATCTCTATATATGTAGACACAGGGTACACCTTTTTGTGTCCCCAAACACTAAATGATAGGGTTTCCCAACATGCTCCCAAAAATGGTAGAAGAAATACGCATGTCACCTGCTCCATGTATTCCTTCCATCACATAATCTTCTGGACACAATGTGCAAAACTCTCACTTATCTTATGATTCTACCAAAGCCTCATTTGAATGAGAGCATGGAATACTAAAATCATCTAAGTCTGCGTTGCGTATTGTTTTCAAATTTCAATCCTATGTTGAGTATACACTTGTTTCTTCCTAGGATAATGTATTCACCCACCCCCCTGTTGAAAATATCCCTGATCTTATCACTCATTTTGTACTTTGCCAGATCTCCTAACATCCGTATTGATATCTATTTTTCCAAGTGCCTTGTTGTGACTGACTCTTCATGTGTGCTGATATTCCCATTTACACTCTAATAGAAATTTGATTGCAAAAAAAGAGAGCCTTTTGTCCAAATCCTAAACTCACTCTTCTTCCTTACCCTACACTGGAATTCTGCCTACTGTCTCTATTTCACTGGAAGTTCTCTTTTACATTCAGTAGTCCCAGGTACAAGATCTTATGCCATTGTATATGGATTTAGAGGATTCATCTCTGCAGAACATAATTCAAAACTATGTATCCAAGTCAAGGCCCCAACACCCTTGTGTGCTTCAGATCTTACCTAGTTTTCTCTTTTCATACTTACATTTCACCTTACATTCTTATAAATATTCCCATTGCCCAATACCCATATTCATCCAGCAGAATGACTCTAACCCAAATCCAACATGATATGACCCTTACCCATACTCTGTTCTCTCCATCTATTTTCACATAACAGCATGTCCTGAGTTGATCTTGCCATACAGGTATGTAGGGAATACTCCAGCTGCTGAGAAACTCAAAGGTAGATGCAGAAATGATTCCTGGAGCATATGTATGCAGCTAGGTCGGACCTGTGAGGTCTAAAGTCATCTTCCATGGCCAACAACCCGGTCAGGATGAAGTGATGTGGCTGAATCAGCCTCTCTCTTCTCAATGCAGGGAAGATGGACAGAATCAGGCCTGTGTGGATAGCTGATCCCGGGCTACTAGGGTATATAGACCTTCATGTCTTGTGAAAATATCACAGGAAGGTGGGGCAGCCCCCATCTCATAGGACCCTTGGAAACAACTGTTAGGACAAAGTGGTTGCCAAGGCAGTGACCTCATTCACTTCCCTGAAGGAAGTGTCCTCACCTCACTTCATTGGTGATGGAACTCTCTGAACTCGGGATCCAGGAGGTGAGGCACCCAGAGGCAGTTCCAGTCCCAGTGGGCTCACTTGTTTGTCTGTACCAAGGCCAGAGTCATTCTTTCTTGGCATCTAGTGATGTGTGGATAGCCAAATGCCTTGAATGGTTTGAAAAGAGGCCCTTCCTGATAAAGAAGTGTTGGCTCATTGCTGGCTCCTGACAACTACACAGAGATGGCCAAGTACACCAGAGCTGAGACAAGACAGGCCACTGCTGGGGATCATATTTTCACTCACCAGTCATTAGACAGAGTGGATAGATGCAGACCAAATACAGGCGTGGTTTGTGTGTCTTAGTGGGTGTGTGGTAGAATTTGTCATTTTGTCTCATGTTCTGAGAACCTGAAGGAAAAACGTTTTTGTTTTTTTTTTGTTGTTGTTGTTGTTGGTTTGAAATGGACTGTTAACCAGTGAGTCTTTGTATGTCAGTGGATCCCACTGCTTTTTGTGGTTAAAGAGAGTAGAGAGAAGAATGCAGCCATGAATGTGTCCTGTCTAGTTGAAAACTTTCTATCACTCCTCATGCCCAATTTATGAATGGACTGCTGCTTTTATTTCAGATGGGCAACACCTACTATGATCCTAAGTTCCTGTTTTCTTCCTGAATTTTGGCCACTCTCTGAAGGGGTTCATGGTTTTGTGTCCAAGATATGTACCACCTTCAAGCTCTGTGACATGGCCATGGACTGGATTGCTGAAAGGAATGCCAAGCATCTAAGAAAACTCAAAAAATAGCATGACTGGTAAGGATCTATCTGGAGAATCCCTGCTTGGATAGATAGCAACCCAAGTAGCATGATTAGGAGCTGTCAGTGCCACAGTGTTCATCTTGAAGAAAAGTCTTTCCCAGGGCTTCTTCATTACCTATTGATCTGTTCCCCTGAATGTCAGGGAGGTCTTTGCCTTCAGGCACTGCTTTGGGAATTCTCAAGTAAACAGTTTCAAATGGAAATGAAGAGGCCTAATCTGTGCCTTTTAGGTAAAGTGCTTTGTAAAAGATGTGTCTGAATCAGACTCTTGGCCCTGTGTGTGGCTGTGAATTACATTCTCATCACCCCAGGAAACTAAGAAAAATCCCATGTGTCCATCCAAATCTAAAAGGATGAAAAAGAAGAGTAATATTGGATGAAGTCTCTAGCCTTCCTCTGGTCAGGTTCCTGACCCCTATGAAGTTAAGAACAGGGATTTTCTGGGTCAAATGAGTTGTTGTAAGCCCTACAGTAACTATCACAGAGGTGTTTGGGTTTTTTCATGACTCCAGTACACATAAAGAATCTAGCCCTGGCACGCAGGAGGCCTGTAATTTGAGAAGCAGAGCAGTATTAACTACAGGCCCATTTTATCTATCCTGTTTCTCAGGAAGGGTGTCCAGGTCACCATGTCATTTGGCATATGATGGGCATGAGAGCTTACTTTGCACACCATCTTAGACGGCTCCCCCTATGGAAACCCCCAGCCAGAATGTTATGATGAGTGTCTGTATGGAAGAAGATGAGGGCCATGTGGGAGTGTTTTTGTTAGAATAGTGTTTTTTTGTGTGGTGGTGTAAGGGTCCGGTGAAGCGTCGGAGAAAGAGACCACCAAGTGACCACTCATGCAATTGGCAGAAGGGGATTTATTGAGGATCCGATTCAGCGTGCTGAGGCTGCAGGCTCACTCAGGAAGGGAAAGCAGCCCAGAGCCCCAAGCAGGGGCTGAGCACTGCTTAAGTACACTTTTTTGGTGAGGGCGGGGATTTTACATACATCACAGTCTCCTTTAACAAATCATCATACACCACGGGAAAATCAAACAATAATTCCCAAACATGGTTAGTTCATTCTTTGGCAGGAACAGGTCGGGCGGAGGTGATAGGTCACTTCTAAACGGGGTACACATTCAAACTGATTGGTCCAGGCCCTGCAATGCCTACGTGCAAGATCGTACAGAGCCCTGAGTTATTAGACAACCAAGCGGTCAGGGGGAATATTTACTGGGCGGTTCCAAGCATTGTCTTAACAGCTACAGGAATTTCAGGTTTTGCATGTAGCATAGGAACTTAACAATACCTAATCCTTTATATTTTAACTCAGGCCTTGCAGCCTAGAAACTTTACAATGCCCGGTATTTTACACTTTAACTTCATTTTTTTTACCTTTACATTCCCCACTCTTTTTTCTGACTACTTTTAATCTTAAAAGTAATGCATCACAATTATTGAAGGGTTTCATGTTCCATTACTGCCAGTGGAGCATATTGCGGTCTGAGTACCATGAGTTTCACCTGTCCAATCTGAGCCTGGAGGAAAGAAACTATACGGTTAAGCAAACAGGGTCCCACAGTCAGTAACAGCATAAGAATAATCAAGGGTCCAGCTAGGGCTGATAGGAGTGTAGTTAACCAGGGAGACTGGGCAAACCAAGACTCAATCCACCGTTGTTGAGTTTCCCTTTCTCTCTGGCACTCTTCAAGGCGTTTTCTTAATTTACTCATGGATTCTTTTACAACTCCAGTATGGTCAGCATAAAAACAACATTCTTCCCTTAGTGTTACACAGAGGCCTCCTTCCCTCATAAAGAGGAGATCTAACCCCCACCTGTTCTGCAAGACAACCTCAGAGAGAGAGGTTAAAGAATCCTGCAAGGCTGTGATAGAGGTCTCTAATGTCTTCAAGTCTTGATCTATTGCCGTTTCTAACTGGGCCATTTGTTGTGACCCCCGGATCATAGCGGCTGCTCCATACCTACTCCTGCAGCCGCTCCTATTCCCAATAGGATGGCTAGAGTAAGGGACACTGGTTCCCGGCGGAAACGGGTTGTTTGTCCCCCTACTAGACCTTCAAAGGATTCTGCATCATGATAAAGTATCCTGGGGAGTATTTGCACCATTACACAATAGTTTACAGAGCTGTCAAACACCTGGGCTGAAATGCAAGGACTTAATCCTGAATCACATGCCCACCAAGTTCCTTTCTCAGGGACTAGAAAGCCCTGCGTAGCATTGATTTCTCCTATCTGGGAACATATATGTTGTTTACTTTTGGGTGGGGACCCTAGACATAAACCTGCCCCGGTTACTTCTGGGAGAGTTAACTTAGGATTTTCACCCCAACTACAGGTGGAATTCTGCGTCTTCACAGCATAAGTCCCATTAACTGCTATCCCTTCATAATAAGGGGGCGCGGCAGAGAGGCATAGCCAGCAGGATTGGGTGAGATCTGGCTGTGTGGAGTTCAGTACCATGAAGGTTCCTTTAATCAATTCCCAGGGGGAGGAGTCAGCTATACTCCTGACTGGGGAAGTAGGCAAAGACGGAAACCGGGAGGAATGAGATGGCAGAGGAGATCTGGTAGTTCTAGGCATGGGAGGTTTAGGAGGCTTAATTCCTGGCTTGAGGGGATTGGGCCCTATTGTGGTGGGATTTTCTTCCTGCTTAAGTCGGATGGTTAACCAGAGACCAAAGTCATAAGTGGGGCCATAAACATAGAATCACATTCCCCAGGTATTTCCCGTAAGCCATGTCATTCTGAGGTAGCCCCTTGCTTTGGAAGTGAAAGTTATATTGAGGGGGTTACATAGACTACTTTTTCCACAGAAAGTCCTTGACACTTGGCTAACTAAACAGTTCCTAGGGTTTATCCAGGTGTCGTTTCACCCTACCTGAATCATGCTGTCTGGGGAGTTTGGTTTCCACCATGCAGCTCCCGTTTGTTCACAATCCCGAGATTTGCAATAAAAGTCATTGGGCCCTCCACAGGTTTGGGCCTGTTTGTGACTTTGGAAATCAGCTGGGCACACATAATAATCAAGACTGGCTAGTCTACACCTATGATGAGGGCGATGACATCCATAGTACGTATGTCTGCTTGGGGAATGCTGCCCTAGTTTGGGGTCCTCTATGTCAGGGAGGTCCCAGTCAGAGAGGTCTATGGCCAGTTGACAAATGTCCAGATGAAGAGATGGCCACCAAGTCCATAAGGGGGCTGTATATGAAATGGACCAAACTACTTGTCCAGTGGGATTTATAACTTGCCACTGTTGCTGAACAGGCTGATGGGGATTAGGACTGCTGGTGGACATGGGAGAATCCATAGCCCTATCCATACGGTGAATACGCAATTTGAAAGGGTTACCAGCCTTTTCCAATTTCCAGCTGGAGTCGGGGGAGGGTGCAGGCTTGAGATGGGAGGCATGGATCCAGGAAGCGATTCCGTCCACTTTCACCACCGTAGGTGTTATGAGTAGCACCTGGTATGGTCCTTTCCAGCGGGGTTCTAGGGATGACACCTGATGCTGTGTCACGTAGACGAAGTCTCCCACTTGATATCGATGTGGTGTTCCTTCGTCTTCGGGCTGATAGGCAGTGACCAACTGTTTCCACAGGAATCGCTGGGTTTGTTCGAGAGCCTTAAGTCTGTCAAGCAAGGGGGTGTGAAAGGAATCGTTAAGTCTCAGGGTTGGGGTTAGATCCCTTATTGGAGGAGGGGCACCATAGAGAATTTCATAAGGGGTAAGGTTACACAAAGAGGCAGAAGGGGTATTTCTTGCACGAAACAGTGCATAAGGTAGGAGCATAGTCCAATCTTTTATGCTGGTCTCCAAGTTTAATTTTTTTAAGGTCTCTTTGATGGTTCTATTCATCCTTTCTACCTGTCCTGAGCTCTGGGGTCTATAAGCACAATGTAATTTCCAATTAATCCCCAGGGTCTTGGCCAATCCCTGACTTACCTGGGCCACAAATGCAGGTCCGTTATAGGACCCTATTACCTTAGGCAGGCCGAACCTTGGAAAAATGTCTTCTAGGATCTTCTTGACCATCGTCTGAGCCGTTTCTTTCTTCGTGGGGAAGGCTTCGACCCATCCTGAAAAAGTATCTACAAAGACTAGGAGATACTTAAGTCCATACCTTGCTGGCTTAATTTCAGTGAAGTCCACTTCCCAGAATTGTCCGGGTCTGGTCCCTCGTAAATGCTTCCCTACAGGAAGTTTGGATGGGTATGCATTAACTAATTGGCAGACTTGACAAGCTCTGGTCACCTGCTCAGCTATTTCTTTCCTCTGCATGTCAGTCAACAATAAGTCCTTTCTTTTGTCTTTTAAGAGTGCCTGTAACTTCTTTGAGCCTAAATGGGTGAGCTGGTGTACATCTTTGACGTAGAGTTGGGCTTTATGAAATTGTAAACTTGGTTCTGTAGGATCCCAGAGTTCTGTGTCTGTGTCCCCAGACGATAAGTTGCCTGAATGTTCCTGTGCAGCCAAGTCTCCTGGTTGTTGTTCCCCCATCGTGGAAACAGTTAACAGAGTCACTCTGCTTAGGGCTGCCAACTTAGCTTCCTCATCTGCCCGTCTGTTTCAAACTGCCACAGGGTCGTTCCCCTTCTGGTGCCCCTGACAGTGCACTATAGCTAGTTCTTTAGGGCCTTTTACTGCTGAGAGAAGGTGGGGGATCTCATCTTTGTTCTTTATTTCCTTCCCGGCGGAGGTTAATAGCCCCCTTTGCTGGTAAATAGCCCCGTGCACATGAGCAGTGGCAAATGCATAGCGGCTATCAGTGTATATGGTGGCCCTTTTGCCTGTTGCTAGCTCCAGTGCTTTTGTAAGGGCAATTAGTTCTGCTCTTTGAGCTGATGTCCCTTCTGGGAGGCCAGAGGACCAGATGACATTAGTTTTGCTAACTACTGCTGCTCCAGCCCGCCGCTTACCGTCTTGGAGGAAGCTACTCCCGTCAGGGTGAGGCAGTGGTTGATCCTTTAAGTCTCATCGTACACTGGTCTCCTCTGCCAGTATGTGTTGACAATCATGAGCGACAGGTCCTGATGATTCTTCCGGCAGCAGTGTAGCCGGGTTGAGTGGAGCAGGGGGTCCCAGTGTTATTCTGTCTTTGTCAAGCAAGAGGCTCTGGTAATGGGTTATTCTGGAATTTGATAACCACCTGTCTGGAGGCTGACGGATGATGCTCTCCAAGGCATGGGGGCTATAATGGTTAGCTTCTGTCCCAACGTTAATTTATCAGCATCCTTTATTAGAAGGGCTGCCGCTGCTGCTATAGCCCTTAGGCAATGGGGCCACCCGCTAGCCACTGGGTCCAGTTTTTTTGATAAGTATGCTACCGGCCTTTTCCAAGGTCCCAAAGTCTGAGTGAGCACTCCTCGTGCTATTCCTTTCTTCTCCTCGATGTAGAGAGTGAAGGGTTTTTATACATCTGGGAGTGCTAAGGCCTGAGCAGATAGCAGTGCCTTTTTGATATTATCAAAAGCCTGTTGGTGTTCAGGGGTCCATTGGAATTGGGCATCCCCCTTTATCAGCAGGTATAAAGGGGCAGCCAGAGATGCAAACCCAGGAATCCATAACCTGCAAAAGCCGGCAGTCCCAAGAAACTCTCTGAGTTGTCTCTTATTAGATGGGGGCGGTATCTGCGCAACTGTTCATTTTCTGGGCTCAGTGAGCCATCGTCTGCCACCCCTAAGAGAATAACCCAGGAAGATTACTTCTTGTTGGCAAATTTGGGCCTTTTTGGCAGAAGCCCTATATCCGAGCTGAGCAAGCTCGGATAATAGTGCTTGGGTCCCAGACTCACAGTTCTCCTTGGTGTTGGCTGCCAGCAGCAAATCATCCACATATTGGAGTAGGTTAACTTCGGGGTGTGCAGTTCTGAAGTCATTGAGGTCCCTGTGGAGAGCTTCATCAAAGAGAGTGGGAGAGTTTTTGAACCCCTGTGAGAGTCTAGTCCAGGTTAGTTGGCCTGATGTTCCTGTTTCTGGGTCTATCCACTCGAAAGCAAACAGCAACTGACTGTCCTTATGCAGGGGCAAGCAGAAGAAAGAATCTTTTAAGTCCAGCACAGTATACCATTTTTGCTCTGGATTCAGAGTGCTAAGCAAATTATATGGATTGGGTACCATGGGGTGAATGTCCTGCACTCTGTTGTTGATCTCTCTTAGATCTTGAACAGGACGGTAGTCCCCAGTTCCTGGTTTTCTTACTGGTAGCAGGGGGGTATTCCAAGCCGATTGACAGAGCCTTAGGACCCCCAGAGCCAGGTATTTCTGAATATGGGGTCTTATCCCATCCCTAGCTTCTTTGCTTAGAGGATATTGTTTAACACTGATTGGAGAGGCAGAGATTTTTAATTCTACTACTATTGGAGGTTGTTTTATGGCTAGACCTAACCCAGCAGTTTCTGCCCAGGCATCAGGATAATCTTTTATCCATTTCTGGGGTAGTTTGCCTGTTTGATCAGTCCCAGGGGCTGTGAAGAGTTGATGTTCATCTTCTACTGACATAGTCAAAGCTGTGACTATGGGGGTTTTTTACTGAAGGATTTAAAAATTCCACTTGGGGACCATCAGGGTTAAAAGTTATTTTAGCCTGGAGCTTGGTGAGTAGATCCCTGCCCATTAATGGGGCCAGGCATTCTGGGATTACTAGGAAAGAGTGATGGACTTTTCCCCTTCCTAGGTCCATAGTCCTCTTTGTTGTCCAAGCCCGATATTTGCTGCCATTAGCCCCTTGGACTAAGGATCTTTTATTAGATAGAGGGCCCAGTGGGGTCTTAAGGGCTGAATATACTGCTCCTATATCCACTTCAAAGTTCACTAGGGTCCCCTCCAATTCAAATGTTACCCTGAGCTCGGGGAGGGGATCCGAGCCCCGACTTTCCTAGTCATCTTCTAGAGTCAGCATGGCAGGTTGACGTGGCTGCTTCTTTTTGGGGCACCCTTTGGTCCAGTGTCCTTTTTCTTTACAGTAGGCACATTGATCTGAGGACTGGGGCAGCCTTTGGTGTGGGCCCAAGTATCCTTTCCTGTCTCCCTGTTTTCTAACTTCTGGCCTATCCGTGGCTGTGACCAGGACCTTAGCCAATGCTTTAGTCTGCCTTTTTCTCCTTTCCTATTCCTTTGTTCCCTTTCCTTCTCCCTCCTCTGTTCCCTCTCTTCCTCAGTTTCTCTCTTATAATATACCTTCTCAGCCTCTCTGACTAAATCTCTTAAGGTCATATCTTATAATCCATCCAAACGTTGTAACTTTCTCTTAATATCCAGGGCAGCCTGCCCAATAAAAGCCATTGCAACAGATGCCTTTTGGTCCTCTGCCTGAGGATCAAAGGGAGTATATCTCCTATATGCTTCCATAATTCTCTCCAGAAACATGGAGGGAGATTCATTGGGTCCCTGGATAATCTCTCTTACCTTGGCCAAATTAGTTGGCCACCTGGCAGCTGCTCGGAAACCCACTATAAGAGCCCAGTGATAAGTGGACAGATGCTCCCTACCTTCAAAGGTGTTAGGGTCCCAGTTGGGTTGGTTTAAGGGGAAGCCAGCTTCAATGAGGTTGGGAAGTTGGGTTGGTCGCCCATCTGGTCCAAGAATATTCTTTCTGGCTTCCAAGAGGATTCTCTCTCATTCCTCTCTTGTGAAGAGAGCCCCCAGAAGTTGTTGGCAATCATCCCAAGTGGGCTTGTGTGAGAACATCAGCAACTCGACTAAACCTGTAAGTCGGGTGGGGTCCTTAGAAAAAGGGGGATTGTTAATTTTCCAGTTATATAAATCTGAAGAGGAGAAAGGCCAGTATTGGTAAGCCTGCATCTCCCCCCCCCCCCCGCCGCCCGTGCCCATCATCTATTGTGGGCCCATAGGGACGAAGAGGAAGCATCACAGGGGCATCCAAGTTTTCCATTAGTTGCCGCTGGCGGGTTCCCTTAGCTAGCCCAATTTCCTCTGGTGGGGGAGGGGCTGCTGCTTCTACCGCGGGGAAATCCCTGGGAGGGCTTGGATCTGGTCCCATTATCTCTAGCAGCGGAGAGAGGCTGAGTCAGAGGCGGGAGGGTCACCTAGGACGAGTTGGGGGTTTGGGAGCATGGGTAGAGGATAAGGAGGGGGGGTGGAGTTCAGTAAAGTTAAATCCTGTGACTCAGGGAGAACGGAGGGACGAGGGGGAGGAGCAGTAGGTTTGAGTGATAGGATCGTGGGGGAAGGGATTGGAGTAAGAGTTGGGACAAGGAAAGGCTTCAGCCATGTGGGAGGAAATTCACAGAGGTCCAGCCAGGTTAAAATATATGGCTGCTGGTCTGGATGGCCACGTGGCCCAGGCTGAAAGACAATATCTCTGACTTTTCAGATTAGAGGAAGGTGGAAGGATCCTGCTGGGGGCCATTCAACTCCGAGTGTGGGCCCTTCTGAAGTGCAGAGAGTCTGCCAGGTCTGGCGTTTCACTGAAAAATAAAGATTCTGGGCCCTTAAGTGGACACCCGTCCAATGATCAAGGGTCAGGGACAGAGGCGTGGAATGGCTTTGTCCCATACTGGCAGTTACTCAGGCAAAGACAGGGACAATACAAATGTGACACAGAGACAAGGACAAACATTAAACGTTTAACACGAGTACCCTAAAGGCAGACAGTAAACTCAATATGAGACAATGAACAAGACTAAAGTAACCGGCAGAACCCAATGGGTTGGCAGCAGAATCACTGAATACACATCTGAGTTGAGGGCGCTTCCGTCCCCCAGTTTCCCGAGTCCTCCAAGGTGTCCCTTGGGGACATGGCCTGTGGATTTCAGGACACGTCTGTCCACCACCGCCAGGGGGAGCTCACTCTCTCCGCCGGCAGACACGCTGCCAACCCTTAAACCGAACCTGACCTGAGTGATTGCAAGAAAAAGAAAAAAGGTGCCTTACTTACCCCTAGAGTAGTCTGTTGGGATCTCCTTGTCCAGCGCTGCGGGATTCCCGGCCAACGCACCAAATGTAAGGGTCCGGCGAAGCATCAGAGGAAGAGACCACCAAGAGACTGACTCATGCAATTGCAGAAGGGGATTTATTGGGGATCCATTCCAGCGCGCTGGGGCTCCATGCTCACTCAAGAAGGGAGAGTAGCCCAGAGCCCAGAGCAGGGGCTGAGCACTGCTTAAGTACACTTCTTGGGGAGGGCGGGGACTTTACATACATCACAGTCTCCTTTAACAAATGATCATACACCGTGGGAAAATCAAACAACAATTCCTAAACATGATTAGTTCATTCATTGGCGGGAACAGGTCGGGCAGGGGTGATTGGTTACTCCTAAGCGGGGTACACATTCAAACTGATTGGTTTAGGCCCTGCGATGCCTACTTGCAAGATTCCACAGGGCCCTAGGCTATTAATCAACTAAATAGCCAGTAGGGCATTGTCTTAACTGCCTCAGGAATTTCAGGTTCTGGGTGTAGCAGAGGAACTTAACAATACCTAGTCCTTCACTTTAACTTCAATTTCTTTTACCCTTACAATATGACCCCCAGCATTCTTCTCCCTAGGAAACCACCTTCAGTAGGTCCCCTTGGCCACCACACTTAGGCCAAAGAGGAGACACCACAATCCGAACAGGTCCAGTAAGAATCAGTCCTAAGATTCTGCAATTCATGCTCATTAAATAGTAATTTTGACTTACAAAGAACTTTGGGGGTGTCTGGTGTTTTTTGTTTGTTTTGGCACCAGGGATTGAACCCAGAGGTGCTTAACCATTAAGTCAATCCCCAGTCCTTTTTTATTTTTTTTTAAGTTGTTGATGGACCTTTATTTTATTTATTTATTTATTTATTTATTTATTTATTTATTTATATGTGGTGCTGAGAGTCAAATCCAATGCCTAACACATGTTAGGCAAGTGCTATACCACTGAGCCACAACCTGTCCACCCCTAGTCCTTTTTTAAAATGTTTATTTTGAAATGGGGTCTTGCTACGTTGCTGAGGCTAGCCTTGAACTTAGAATCCTCCTATCTCAGCCTCCCAAGCCATGGGGATTACAGCCGTGTGCCACTGCGCCCTCCTTACATGGAAGTTTATAACCAGGAGCATTCTAGGCAAGAGCATGTCTTAGTTACTGAGTAAATGACACCTAGCAGAGAAATAATAATTAACAAGGCTCTTAAGTTTGAGGCACGTGTGTAGCACTTGATGCCCATCATCTTCTGGGTTATGTCTACTTTGAGGAATGAATCTCAAAGAATTCTCAGGTAAGTCAAGGCTCAGTGCAAGTTGACTGACTAGGCTGGTCGTGCATTCAAAGAAGATTTGAACCAAATCTATCTACCCAGCTCCAGAGCCCATCCGCATGCCCTCCCAACCCCTGTTCCTCTGCAACTATATCATGGGACTCTCGAGAATATTTTGCATCAGGAGCACATCGCATAATCAGGATTCTCTCTAATTCGTCCACACTCCTCACTGCCCTCTCCCCTGCCTACTGTTTTCTGCAGGTTCCAAGCAGAGGGGCTGCTGCTGGCCTCTCTTGCTCAATAGACAGAGAGAACTAAGGCAAATGTATCCTGGCTGGTGACAAAGAATGCAGGATGTCCCTAGATTTGTGCATACATGGCCTGCAAATATCACAGAAGGCTGATCCCTGAGCCCTCTCCACCTCCACAAAGAAAGAATGAGAAATGATGCATACAAGAAACAGGGACGAGAGAATCAGCTAGGGAAGGCTGAATCAGAACCTAGGGAAGAGCTAGGTTATCAGGACCAGAGTCACAAGCTAGCCAAGACCACCCTTTTCTGTTATGACCCAGAAGGTCCAAGTCCATGTACTGACTTTAAACAAATACTGGTGAATGTACACAAGGAAGTACATGCAGCTACTGTTCTCTGTGAAATGGTCTTAATGACTAGTAGCAAGAACAGATCAAATCACCTGTTTGGCATGATTCTAACAAAGGAATACTATACAGCAATTAAAAGGACTACTGCTAAATATATGAGAGATCAAAAATGAATTTAAGAAAAAAACAACACTATTGAATTTAAAAAAGCAAGCAGTGGGATGATAAATACAGTGTTATTTGTGTAAAAGTTATCTATGTATTTGTATAAACACATATATAAAACTACTCAAATAGTTTTGTGCTATCTACATGCAAGCTGGAGGAAGCAGTCAACAGATTAAAGCTTTAGCTGAAATGCCCTGAACAATAACATATTCACATATTAGAGAAAAGTTTGTTTTGTTTGCTTTTGGGGTTTGTTGTTGTTGTTGAGTTTATCATTGTCATTTTTTTGTTTGTTTGTAATTTGTGGCTGGGTGGTTTTTTCAGGGGCGGGAGGGGGAGCTAGTTGGAGTACCAGGGATTGAACCCAGGGGTGCTCTACCACTGAGCTATATCCCCAGCCTTTTTATAAATTTTAACACAAAGTCTTGCTAAGTTGCTAAGGGTGACCTTGAACTTGTGATTCTCTTGCTTCAGCCTCCCAAGGAGCTGGTATTACAGGCAGGAACCACACCTGGCTTAGAAGTTGTTAAATTAAAGAAAAAATAAATAAATTGCAGCAATTCCTACTACAGGAGTGAGTGCCATATTTCTACTGCAAGAGAAAGTGAGGCCAGCCTGAAAAGGACACAGAGACCAGGTCTAGGCATTCCCAAGAACTATGCCACCTCAGTCACCACTTACCAGCACGGTGTCTGGGAAACCTCATCCCAGGGCCCTCATGATCTCCCACCTCTGCTGTGGCCTAACTTCCACCTCTTATCACAGACTCCCTGAGATTGCCGGTCTCTTGCTCTAGTCACTTTCTGTTAATCTAATAGCTGACCCTGACACTATGTCCCTATTCCATTTTTTTTTTTTTTTGTACTGGGGAATGAACTCCGGGATACTTGACCACTGAGCTACATCCCCAGCCCTATTTTGTATTTTATTTAGATACAGGGTCTCACTGAGCTTCTCAGGGCCTCATTAAGTTGCTGAGGTTGGCTTTGAACTCTGGATCATCCTGCCTCAGCCCCCTGAGCCGCTGGGGTTACAGGTGTGTGCCACTGCACCCGGTCCTATTCCGCTTTTTATTTTCATGCTAGGTTGAGACATCCATCCATCCATCCGTCAACTCTTCACCAGGCACCTGCCATCCACTGAAAGTGCTATAGACCTAGATATGGGCTGGGCAATTCTGATCATGCAGACCAGCCATGGGGCCTGGGCTTCTCATGCTAACCTATCTACCTATCATCTGAATTCTCAAAAGTGCACAATGATGCTGAGTCACTAAGAGTCAAAACACAAACAGACCTACCACTGACCAGCTGTACAAGTAGGGGAATACCTTTCTCTCTGGAAGCCTCAAAGTTTTCTCATTTCTCATTGAGCTTGCTTAGAAGACCCCCATCTCAGGGGGTTGTGGTGAGCATTAATTAATACATGCCAAAGGCCAATTCTAGAACCTGAAAACATCATTCACTTAACATGTGACACTTTAATGAACAGGATGGTGTTAGTACAGGACCTGGCAATCTTATTCTGTAACAACTTCAGGGGTGTGGGCTGTGCAGGAATATGCCATCGTGATCCTGCATTTAAACAAGGGAGTGGGGCGGGTTTCCAATGAATTTTTCTGATGTGCCTTAAATCTGAATGTCATCATTATTTTTTCTATTGAAATATTATTTTTAAGCCAGGCACAGTGGTGCACACCTGTAAGCCCAGCAGCTTGGGAGGCTGAAGCAGGAGGATCACAAGTTCAAAACCAGCCTCAGCAACTTGGTGAGGCCCTAAGCAACTCGGTGAGACCCTGTCTCTAAATAAAATACAAGAAAGTTCTGGGGATGTGGCTCAGTGGTTAAACACCCCTGGGTTCAATCCCCAGTTAATAATAATAATAATAATAATAATAATAATAATAATAATAATAATAATGTTTTAATTATTTTCAACACTTCAAAAATGTAAATACATCTTAGCTCACTAGCTATATAAAACAGGCTATGAGCCAGATTTGGCCCCTGGCTATAGTTTGCTGACCCCTGTATTAGAAGAAATCCTATAACATAGACCAATAACTGCAAATCTATCCCATAATAAGCCTTTCCACCATGTGGAGAGCTGTCACTGATGGTGCCTGCAGAAACCTCCAGCAACAGGCTACTTAAAGAAATAAAGAGACCATCTGAATACTCAGACACACAGGTAGTTTCATAGGTACTTGTATAGATACATATGAACATATTACATAAATATTAATTTATCCCTCTTTGGGGGAATGTTCTACTTTGTATGATATCAGTATAGTGGTACAGCTATAATTTATAAAAATAGGGATTTTAGGACTCTACGTTCAAAACTTTTTCTCCCCCTAAAAGAGAATCAGATCCAAAAGTTAAGGTGAGGGGATTGGGGATCTAGCTTAGTTACAAGGGTGCTTGCCTCTAGTGCACAAGGCCCTGGGTTCAATCCCTAGTGCCAAAAAAAAAAAAAAATTAAGGCGAGGTCTAGGTGTCTCTTTTCAAACAGGACATCTGACTGCAATACAGAGCAAACCACAACCTGAATCAAATCATGAAGACATGTCCCACAAACCCAGTAAAGGGAAAGAGTCTGAAATGTAAGTGGCTGGTCCTTGTCATGGGGCAAGTTCCAGATGGAAGGAGACCAAAGAGGTAAAATACAGCAACGGAACATGTGATCATGGATGTGGCCCCGGGACATGAATGCTGGGAAAGCACTCTACCACTGAGCTACAGCATCAGCCCCAGGGAAAAGTTAAAAAAGAAATAAAAAACAAATTTTAAAAAACTTAAAAATTTTCTTGGTTTTATACAAAGAGCATTAGTGGAATGGTTGGGCAAATATGAATAAAAACTATGAATTATCAATTGGATTACAGAAGTGTAGCCTTGTTATCCTTATGTAAGAAAATTGTTTTGAGGAAATTCACCTTTGTATTTAAGGGTATGGGAGTGTGGTATCTGTGACTTACTTTCAAACTGTTCAGAAACAAACTGAGAGAGAGAGAGAGAGAGAGAGAGAGAGAGAGAGAGAGAGAGAGAGAGAGAATAAAGAAGAGACAGAGGGAGAGGGATAAGAGAGAGACTGGATATGTGTATATAATGAGAAAAACAAAACAAATATGAGAAACTTCATATTGGGAGAATCCTTTGGAGACTTCTCTGAAAAGCTGAAATTATTTCAAAATTGAAAGACAAAGAACAAATTATATTAAAGCCCTTGGTAGAGAGAGCACACCTGTTTGCTTTCTAGGTTTTTACCTTACAAAACTAGGTAATGTGATATCTGCCATTCACACTGCAAATAAGTTAACATCAAGATTTTGTCTGTTGTCACCACAGGCCCTTAATTTCTACCCTGAGCAAAATAAAAGGAATCAAAGTGCTTCTCCCAGCCCCTTTTATATTTTATTTTGAGACAGGGTCTCGCTAAGCTCCTGAGGCCAGCCTCAAACTTTTGATCCCTGCCTCAGCCTCCAGAATCACTGGAATTACAGGTGTGCACCACCATGCCCATCTTCTCCCATCTTTGTAATAGTGGCCTCATCACTAATCTCTCTCTGCCCTTGGAAGCCATCAAGTGAGTAACATCCTACTCTGCACCCATGAGAAGGAACAGTGAAGCTTTAGTCTCCTGTCAGTGAAGGATGGCAATCCAAGGCAAGAAGATCTAACAGCATCCCCAGCTCCCCTTCCCAGAGAAGGCAATCACTGGTTGCAATATCTTCCTCATACACCAGGGCCCAATCCCAAAGCCATTACATGAACATGACCTGCTAATTGGGTCCCCAGTGCCTCCATCATAAATAGATACTACAACTGGCAATGTGATTAGCAAGCAGCCGCTACCAAGACAACCACCTTTTTTTTTTACTTTCTTCTTCTTCTTCTTCTTCTTCTTCTTCTTCTTCTTCTTCTTCTTCTTCTTCTTCTTCTTCTTCTTCTTCTTCTTCTTCTTCTTCTTCTTCATTTCCCTGCTGAAGAACTTGTCCTTGGACTTGAGGTTCCCATTTTACCTTCTCAATAACTTAAGGAAAGTCCAAGGCCAGACTTAAACTCTGATTTACTTACAAATGTGGGAAAGAAATTAAGTAACTGCAAACCTCACCATGCTCTGTTTTCCTCAGGGACTGGCTTCTTCTTTATCTTAAATGTAGGAGTGTGATACCTCTTGAAAATTGATTTATAAGAAGTTGAAGACTGCATCTTCTCTCTTTACTGTCACCAAATCTTACATTCCACCTGCAATAACAGGCTGGCTTTAAGCTCCTGTTCCCCTATAACTCAAGCTAAAGGCAACACAAATTTCATCGGAAAGCTTCTATGGAAAGCCATAAATGATGGCTGTAAGGGCCTTGTTTTGTTCTCAAGCCAGGTTGAAGCAGAAAATGATACCTTAATTTGGGGCCATTGATGAAGCCCTGAGCTGTCCTGAGACAGGCTCAACCCCCAGCCTGAGACCCTGATGGCCTTCACTAATCCCCAAGTGTCATCTAAAAGCACATCCTCCTTCAAGTTGGAGGTACACCAGTGGCCTGTTTGCAGAGTGAAGTGAAAATATCTGCTGACCCCTGGGGGCTGTCAACATTGATGGAGGGAGGGGGGCAGGAGCCTGGAGGAAGGAAGGAAATGAAGCCCTAACAGAAAGGACTCTCACTGCTTCCCTTGGGTAGCTGGAGGCAGAGTGGGGATCAGGATCAGAGAGTGAATGAGAGCCCAGGCAGAGACTCTGAAGGTAGAGGGGGCTGGCTCTGAACAGCAGTGACAGATGGCACCAGGGAGCCCCAAAGAGCAAGGGTGGGAAGGGACTGGGTGACCCCAGTGAGTGGACTGTTGACACTGTGGGCAAACAGTATAATCCCTGGCTCCATTCTGGGAGAACCACAGGCCTCAACCCAAGATAGCACAGCACAGACCTGCTACAACCCTCAGAATTGGAATTCAGTCCCTTTCATTGGTATCAACAACCCCACCTGGAAATGAATTCAATAGTCTGGAGGCCACTGGTTCCTGCCCGAAGGAATGGCAGCTGCAGCTGAGATTCTTTCTCCAATTCACACAACTTGGACCCAGAGAACCAAGCACACAGCACCCTCCATGGGGGGCAGAAGGTAGGTTTTTGAAGACCACTGATCTCTCCAAGGGTGGCTCTGACTAGTTGGTGGCAATCTACTGCCTCCTGTGGAGCACAGGTAGAGCTGCAACCCTCCATGGTTCAGGGTCCAGAGACCCAAGTCTGGAAGGAAGTCTTGGCAGGTGGTACAGGAAATGTGGAAGTGATGGTCTGGACTCGAACATCCCCACACTCTCCAACCCCAGGTTCCCCTTCTCCACAGCCCCTTCAGCACTGTCATCTCGCCCTCCCCCCATCTTCTCCACTTGATGGGAAGCTCCTCCCAACAAAGGGCAGAGCAGGTTTCTTCCTCAGCCTGGAGGCGGGGACTCTAGCCCTCCTCTGAGCTTCTCTACTTGGCAGAGAACTGACTACACAACTCCTGACTCTGTAGTCCATCTCCAGCCAAAGGAAAGCTCTGGTAGGAGTACTTGAGGGAGGAGGCCATGAGAGCCACAGCATGTCTCCTTTTCCCCTCCGTGATTGTCCTATGGCTTCTGACCCCACAGTGCTCCACCCTGGTATTGGTGTTTCATTGAAACGTATTGCTGAATAGTATTTATTCTGTTATATAATTGAACTGCAATTTTTCTTTTTATCTGTTGGCACAGTTGAATATTTCCATTTTATATGAATTAGTCTATCAATAACTATGCATGTATACTTATTTTGATAAACATGTTTTCGTTCATTTGGGGTATCTAGGAGATAATTATTGGAATCTCTGGTAGTAATGTATTGAAGTATATTTCAAAATCTAAATTGTTTTCTAAAGTTGAGTACCGCTGAACGTACCAGTTGTCAATAGTAATTTCAGAAACTGAAATGAGAGTGCATAATTGATATAATCTTGTTACTTTCTAACTGGTAATGAAGTATTTTAATAGTCCCTCAAGTGGTTGAGGAGTAACAGATGATTGTTATTCTAGTTTCATTTTCCTAATAACTAAGATGTTTGGACTTTTAATGTATTTTTATACTAATGATATTAATATCAATGTCCATCCTGTGAGGTATATTTTCAGATATCTTCCCCATTTTGCTATTGACTTACACGGAATGCCTACATATATCCTTGATCATATTGAATTACTTGGACTTCCTTTTTAATTAAATCAGGTTTATTTTTAACTGACCCATAAAAACATAAAAGCACGAATATTTATGGGGTGCCAAGTAATGCTTCAATGCGTGTAATCACTATTTAATGTTAAATCAGGTTAAACATATCTATTTTCTCAAACATTTATCATTACTTTTGGTGAAGAATTATTTGGACCTCTTGGTGGATAATCATTTGAACATGCATATAAAACTTAATTTTTGGCCAGTATTCTGTTTATTCAATCTTTCATCTATCTGTAGATAATAATGCATTTTCTTGACTACATGAGGACTTGTGTACCTGAGGCTACTTCTAGGCCAGTTCTCTATGGCAACAGTCACTTTTGACTGCAGCCATTGAATTATTTTGAGATTCAAATTTGAGTCCTATTAAAATTGAGCCTTGTTAAAAGCTATTCCCTGGTCTGAAATCTGTTTTTATTCCATTAAGGAATGAGCTCTGGGATGCTATGTATAAAGAAGTAAAGAAGATAATCCCCTTTTAGCCATCTTCCTCTATCTGTCTGAAATTTCTGTTTCAGGCAGATATTGTGAAGTAGTTGAGAAAATTATTTCAAGAAAGAATTTGTCTTATTGTCTGAGTATGTCTTCCTAGTCAGGGGATGAGAATTGAAGACATTCATTACAGAGGCCTATGTGGAATATCAGCCTCAAGGAATTTTAGAAATAATGGAGATTACATTATGTAGTCCATTAATTATGGTCATTCATTACTGTCACTTCTGCATTAATACGAATATATAACAATTTCCTACCTAAAAGCTCTTTGGTACTCCAATCCATTAATATATATGGAACACAAATACAAAAAGCTAAAGTTTTCAACTCTGGGAAGAAATTTGAGACTATACAAATTGTAAAAGCTATGTCGGTTGGCAGTGTTATTTCTCAATTACTAATGATTATAATTATTAAGAGAATATTTGTTTTGTGGCTCTTTGGGGGAGTGCTGGTGATCTGTGAGACCTGGAATATTATAAACATTCTGTGGAAAAGAATGCTTTATCATGGCTTTACCACGAGGCCATGGCTGCTGTTACATACCTAGTATTACAATCTTGCACTTTTATCATTATACTGTAGAAATGGTGTCAGTATACTTTCTTGAAAAAAAATTTAAAAAAATGTTGCTTGGAAACAAGTCTAAATGAAGAGCACTTTTACAAGATCAAATGGTCAAGTGTGTGCAGTATAATATAAAATAAAACTTGCCCTTGATAATAACACCAATCATAACATGGTATATGTGTTTGATAAGATTATATAATGGAATTTTGTATTACTGCTGTTCAGTTCAATTTATCTTTTAAATAATGCAAACTATAGTACAGGGAAGAGAGAAATAAATAAAATGAGAGCATTTTTATGTAAGTTGGCAGCATGGGTCAGAGATAACCATAACTTGAGTCATTTTCTGATTCAATTCCATGCAAATTTCACTTTGAATATTACAGTAGATTGAAACAAGCATGATTTGGAAAATGCATATACTTTAATTTAAAAAAAATGCGTACTCAAACAACAAAGGGAATATTGAGATGTAAAAAAGCCATTTATTTGTTGAATGAGAACATACAATGTGAATGATACTGTTTGTTAGCACAGAGTCTGTGAACCTGTATAAACAATCTTATAAAAAAGACAAAATAGGCATGGAACCAAATAAAATTAACCCTTTCGTGTATCAATTTATTTTAATGTGCATTGTCAAAGCCACAGATTTTTCAAAATAAGGATGCCATTCCAGTAGATGATGAGAAAATCTAACTTGAGGTTGCTAATTTTAAATCAGCTTTTTTTTTTATCATGCAGGAGACTATCATAAGGCAAATTTTGGTATAGTGTGAAGATCTCTGTAGAGGGTAAATAATTATGTGCAGTTTTGAATGAGCACCTAATCAAGAATCTTCCAAAATGGCCACTGTATCATTGATATATAAAATATTAACTTAATTTTAATGACAACCTGTTCTGAGATAGCTCCCTATGTGCAGGGCATCCTGAATAGCTAGGAATGAGGAATGGAACTGAAGGAATGCTAAGAATAAAGACATAGGTCATTGTTAAGTAGAGGATTAAATCAGTGAGTTAATGTGAAACCAAGGTGATGCTAGTAATGGACAACAGTGTTGGGATTGCATAACATGTTTGTCCTGCGCATTAATGGTTCTGATGGTAGAAAAGTGTAGTCCAAAGACAGAAATATTTTTGCAGAGTAGAGGGTCTTTGAGGATTTTTAAGCTGTGTCCGTAAAAAATGTCAAAGACCAATGTTTCCACTTACCTTCCTGAGGGTCTGCTTTGGCTTTCCAGTTTTAATCCTGACAAGATGCTCCAGAATGGATTTAAATGATGTTTTTCACCCATGAGACTCATTTTTTTTAAATGTTAATCTAATTCAAACATAAACTAATTAGACCTCTTTATCTGAGGCAGAGTGTCTTGCACCTGTGTTAATTATTCTCAGAATATTCCATTAGGAAGAAGAAACAAACATGTCATGCCTCATTCTAATTGAATAAAAGTTTGTGTTCTCACTAAATCCTGTAAATCATAAGCATGCCTTTGTCAGAATTTCATTGTCACAATGTCATGTACATATTAGGTACATAACACACACAAGAGCATAATTCATAAGTGAATAAAACAATGACTTTCTAGAAAAGATGGGGTAGTATTTGGTCATGCAACACCCACAGACAAATAATATTTTTGCTGAATACAGTATATTGCCAGATATATAAATATAAGTTGGCATAAGACAACACATTATGACTTGTATTATTTCTTCCAAAAAATTAGTAGTAAATAATTTCTTAATATGTTCATATGAATCTTATATCTTGATTGTTTTTAAACATTGCTCTTCATCACTTGTTTCCAGAAATTTGATTGTGATGCACATTGGTGTCATTTGTTTCTGTTTAGCCTTCTTGGAACTATTTTAGCCATTTACATCTCTGGTATTATGATTTAAAGGTACTTTGGTAAGGAAATCCCCACCAACATTTCTTCCCATTTTTTTCCCTACCCTATCTATACTCTTTTTTCACTTGAACCTACGATTATACATCATTAGGTAACATATGCCTATTCTAAAAAAAGACCAGTGAGATTATTTTCATGGTTCAGTTCAGAATTTTGTTTTCTTTCTGTCTTCATTTTAGGTAGCTTAATGACTCATTTAAGTTGACATCTTTTGTTTTTTCTGCATATAATCACTTGCTTATAATATTGTGATTTTTGGTTTTTGAAGTTCAGTTTTGGAATCCTAATTTTTTTCCTCATGATACTAATGCTTTTGTTAAAGTATAAAGCACCTTGAATCACACAGTGATTGTCTGAATGAACTTGCTGCTGCTTCTATCATCACTGTCATTTCAAGTTCTATTTTAATTGTCTCCTAGGTAGAGTCTCATCTTGTATCATCCTTATAAATCTAGTATTTCTTATTAGATACTGAATATTTTAAATTTTATGCTAATTTTTTTTGTTTTGTTTGCTTAAAGGTGTTAAATTCTTTAAACAAGAATCAATTGTGTCTACTTGAGACTTATTTTCAAGTTCTTAGAAATGTGCAAAGCAGCTTTAAACTCTGAGACCACTACTATATGTCCAGGTGTTGGAAAACAAGCCCATCTGGTTATACTGTTATGCCGATACTGAGACCCTCAAACTGCCATTTTGTGGTCTCAGACCACAAACTGCCATTCCAAATAAGCCTTTATTCGTGGCCAGCGGCTGACTCTCTACTGTCTAAAAGTGAGATAGTCAGAGTGATGCACCCCCTTCAGTTTGGCCGCATATTTAAGCCAAAAAAAAAAAAAAAACCCACAAAAGGGACATTAGGGGGTTTAGCCAATGCAAGCAAGTCAAGTAACAGATGCTGGAGATTGTAGTCAGGTAGCAGGAGGCTTAGCCAATCAAAATAAACCCAGTTTCCCTAGTTACAGAAACAGGAGATTGCAGTTAGATAGTTCCATTTTCTTGAGGGTATCCACAACAAAAGGAAAAATAACTTGCCCCAGTCATGACCTTTCTACTTGGCATGGCTGCTTCATAAAATAAAGTTACTAAACAAAATGGAGTCACTGTAGTTAAGACTTCTGTCTCATCACAATACAGAACTTGCATTTCTTCCTGCCCTATATCATATCTAGGAATTGAGTAGCTTACAGTATCCTGGTCAAACTTCTTGTGGACAAACACTTGTGGCCATCCAGTGATGACATGTGCAACTCAGAATTCAACCACAATCTCATGGGAAACTAGTGTGGAGGAAAATATTCATGACAATAATACGTTTTGACATAGGAAACAGGAAGCAATATGACAGAAATATGTTCTAATTATCTGCAATTAATTTTAGTATAAAATATTAAATTATCTGATTAAAGAACAGAAATTGGCATGATGTTCTAAGTACATGCTGTCTGCAGGACACTTACCTTATTATTTTAGGTTCAGAATATACAAGGAAAACAAGAATAAGAAGGTAATTGTCCAAACAACAACAACAAAAATTTCGGCAAAACCAACAGTTAAGTAACTTAGAGTTTAATTCTTCCCATTGAAAGAATATAAAAAAACCATGGAATTACTAAAGGAATATTGAACTACAACAAGAAATGTTAAAAAGAAGTGAAATTTGATTATGATCTGCAATATGAGGGTAATTTGGGGTGAAAAATGAAGGAAATAATTTAGTTTTCTATATGGTATCGTGAATTTTTGAAGTGATAAAAAGGAATATATTCATATTTTTAGATGTAGTGTCAATGGGCATTGCCTTTATCAAAGTTTGTACAAACAGCATTGGATATTAAATATTAAATACAAAATTTGCATTTATTCTTAAAGACCCCGTGAAAAGCATTTTTTACCTCTTTGTTCCTAACACTGTATATTAAAGGGTTAAGCATGGGAATCACCAAAGTGTAAAATACAGAGGCCAATTTATCAGTTTCAAAGGAATGGGTGGATTTGGGCTGCACATACATAAAAAGTAGAGACCCCTAGAACACCACCACCACTGTCAGATGAGAACCACACGTGGAGAAAGCTTTTTTCCTGCCTTCTGCAGAATGCATTTGATATATAGCTAGCAGAATCAGGAGGTAGGATACTAAAATCACCAAGAGGGATGAGAACAAATTAAATGCTGAAAATAATATGATCAATAATTCTATATCCTGTGCATTTGAGCAGAGCATAAGTAACAAGGGCACATCATCACAGTAGAAATGACTGATGACATTAGAGCCACAGAAGGTCAGTATGAAAATCTTAATAGTGATCATCAGAGCCTGAAAGATGCTGTAGAGGTATGGAATGCCCACCAGCACATGACAAAGTCTTTGAGACATGATGACATTGTAGAGAAGAGGGTTACAGATGGCCACATAGCGGTCATAGGCCATGGTGGACAAGATGAAAATTTCACTGATAATGAAAGTAATAAAGAAAGCCATCTGGATGGAACATGCATAGAAGGAAATGGTATTTTGATCAACAAAAAAATTCACCATCATCTTGGGATAAATGACAGTGGAATTGCCAAGGTCAATGAAAGCCAGGTGTCTGATAAAAAAATACATAGTTGTGTGCAGATGGGAGTCCAGCTTGGTCAGAATGATCATGCCTAGGTTGCCTACCACTGTGAGTGTGTAGATGAGGAGGAAGACCCCAAAGAGGGGAAGTTGCAGCTCAGGCCGCCTGGAGACTCCCGTCAGAATAAATTCAGTCAGCACTGTAAGGTTCTGTTGGCCCATTTAGTCCAGATCTCTTTTCCTGGAAGAAACAAAGATATTGTTATCCACATTATTTAGAATCATCCAAACAAATTATAACATTTGTAGACAGAACAGAAAAAATATGTATATATAGTGTATATTAATTATTCTGAAAGTTAAGTGAAAGGTGAAACTTTGCAAAGTAGGGATTCTTGTGATCCCTGTTTTGGCATAAAGTCTTAATTGAGTCAGCAACATTTGAAATATAATTATTGGTTATAAAACCATGTAGGCATTAATATAGAAACATTAGTCTTCATATCCTCTATACAATGGAGTCAAATTTTTATTAAGATACTTCCATTTTTATTGGACAATATTTGTGGCATTTTGGTACTTTTAAAGATAGAGGTTAAGAAACATGAAACAAATGAAATTTAAATGTTGGGCACCTCATTTGTACTTGAAGGCGTTCTATAGTCTTTTCTCAGTGAACTCACAGAGATGTATTTTTGTCTGACTTGCAAAGGCAAGATATGTCATCCCCAATCAATCAAACTCACTCTCTCTTTCCATTCTGACTTCCACTCTATCATACTTTAACAAATAACATGTTGCATTAATAACATGTTGCAGTTGGACCACAGGCATTTATGGGGTCCAACTAACAGGGAATTGAATAAGGATAATACTGTACATTGTATTTTGTGGGCATATATAAATGGTTAAAAATTTATGACATTAAGCAATGCTATTATCTGATGTACAAATGGTTATTAAAGCATTCCTTTGTGAATATCCTTATAATAGAATTAATAAAGTTAATATGTTTACATATTTATGTGGTTGTTAAGAAATGGTATATTCATACTGAAACTCTAAGATTCTTTTTCCTTTCAAAATAAATATTCAAATGTGTGTAATTTTACTTTTTCTTTGAAGAACATAAATCCTTAATTGAGTAGTATAGGTTTCAAGACACACAATATACAGATATATTCCTTAGCTTAGCTCAATATACATGGGTTTTGATTATTTAATTTTATATGATGTATTTCACTTTGCATAATATTATTATTATTATTTTTCTTTTTTTTAAGTTTTTTTATTGGTTGTTCAAAACATTATAAAGCTCTTGACATATCATATTTCATACATTACATTCAAGTTGGTTATGAACTCCAAATTTTACCCCAAATACAGATTGCAGAATCACATCGGTTACACATCCACATTTTTACATAATGCCCTGTTAGTAACTGTTGTATTCTGCTACCTTTCGTATCCTCTACCATCACTTTGCATAATATTATAAGATAAGAGGATCTATTAGGAATTTAAGATATATACATATGTCAGCATTTATTATACTGTATAGTAGTAACTACTAAATAATTTATGGAGTTTTATAATGTAATATTTAGAGAGCATAACTCTCTACCTTTAGATATTTTAGTAATAACAATTAATATGAACAGTCAGTAAAATAATATAGAAGTGCTCTGTTTAAAGATGATAAGCATATTCTAGATTAATATCTTAAAATTTTCTTCCTATCACATTCAGAGTCACCTCAATGAAAATGTAGAACTCTGTAATTATGATTTTTGATTTGAGAAGAAAGTGTATATCAGCATACACAGGTAAAATGCAAAAGAGAACGAGTACTTAGAAGAGTACAAGTGTCAGCCTGCAAAACTGTCAGGTAGAAACTTCTGGAAATCTGCCCAATGGCCCAGGACTGTAGTCTGGAGAAGCTGCCATCCAGAACCACCTGGTGGCATTCTAGTAGCTCTAGAATCCACTCATGTTGGGGCTGGGCTGGAGGTGACCCTGGAGATTATGGAGTCATTTCCATCCATTCTTCCTGAATGAAGTTTCTGCTCTTTCTGCATTGAGTATCCTCTAGTTTCAGGACCTTTCCTCACTCACGAGTAAGAACAATAAGCTTGTTACCTTTTGAAAATATTATTTGGAGTTTACAGGGTAACAGAGCCTACTCTTTTAGGTGTTTACAATGGAATAGAAAATACACTGGATTGAACAAAGAAATTCAGAATTCTAATAACAAAATTAGGACTTTGAAGCTTTAAATAATCCATTTTTTGCTGCTTTTTTAAAAAAACTATCTCCATATTCAGTGTCAATTATTATATTCCTTTCAAAATATGTGGATTCCTTTGCTTTACCCAGGCTTCTTCCTGCAAGAACATCTCTAATCTCCTCTGAATAACCTGATATATGTTTATTATCTCTACATCAGGCTAACCATTAGAAAGCAAAAGGTAAGCAGAGGACTGACTGATTTTCCAATCTTTATTCATGTTAATAGCAAGAATTATTAGGGATTCAGGAGTTTCTCCATAACTTCATAACTCTTAAAGTCATTCTATTTCTTTTAATCTACACAATGTTTGGATTTCAGTATGGGAAAAAAAATAGCAGGCTCTGAAGTAAGAAAACTTGTGCAAACAATAATTCAAATAGATGACTACATACTCTGCACATTCAAACTCAGAATAATGTTAAATAAAACTTAATTGCATTTGATGAAATATTCCCATAGAAAAGCTCATCTTAAAATGTTCTTTTGTAAAATATGTGTTTTTATGTATTTACATTAAAAATATTTTTTTTATTTATCAAATATTTTATAGCATATACAGTAAATGTTACTTTTCATTTATCTAAAATCAAATGAAATTGGACATCCAACATTTTATCTGGGAATTCTAATCTTATAAAGATTTCCAATTGATGAGATCAGTGTTGGATTTTTTTTTTTAATTCCTGTCCTACTTTTCACTTGTAATATCTGAATACCACATTGAAATCTCACAAATAAAATAGTTCTAGGACATTTCTTTGAGTCCATAGAATTTGGTTACCTGAAAACAAATGATTCATCCAAGGGACAGCAGTAAACAAGAAAGATTGATTTTTTTTTTGTAGTGAATTGGAATGAATCAGCTCTCTTTGATCATACAGTCAGAATCTGGGAGTAATAGAAAATTACCAAACCCAGGTGATTATGTAAGTCCATAACAATTCTTACACACTCACCTTCAATGAAGAATAGGACTTCCTTCTCCTAAATAACTGTTATTTTTCTTGGCATACAAAGAATTTATGGTTTTCTCCCTTAGTTGTGACGTTCCCTGAGGAAATAGCATGCAATGTGTTCAGTTCATTATACTCTAATTATATGAGTGACTCACTAAAAAAAAAAAAAAAGAGCATTGAAGTCACCCCTACTTGTTCCCCAGTGATAAAGTTTAGGAGAAAAATCCCAGAAAGGAGAAAAACAACATAATAATCTGCATGATTCCCTGGAGAGTTTACTGTCTTGAAGACACTCATTTACCTACTTTCTTAGAATATAATATTAAATAATGGAAAGTACTTTGAAACCAGCTTCATCCCTGCAAAATAGAACAATTCCAAATCATGAAATTACCACTATCATACAGGGATTTTTCCTTCAATTTATTTTTAAAATTAAAATATATAGCAGAAGGGCTGGGGATGTGGTTCAAGTGGTAGCATGCTTGCCTGGCATGCGTGCAGCCTGGTTCGAACCTAAGTACCACATACAAACAAAGATGTTGTGCCTGCTGAAAACCAAAAAAAAATAAATATTAAAAAATTCCCTCTCTCTCTCTCTCTCTCTCACTCTCTCTTAAAAAAAATATAGCAGAAGCAGAGTTAAAAATGTGCAATTTAGCCCTTTCATGTGAGCTAGAGATTACCATTACCATACAGAGAAGACACCAAAAGGAAATAAACTATAATTTTCTTTAAATTACATATATTGAGACTGAAAGTTTTGAAAATACAGCTTAATTTATTTCTATGTGCTTGATAGATGTACATTTTCCTTTATTTTCTCAAAACTGTAACAGTTGTTGTTATGCAATGGTTTTACTATGATGTCTACCCAACAGTGGTATTTTCTGAGCTGCAATTTCACCACTGTTGGACAAAGCACAGTCATGTTGAGAGTGAAATCTACTACAGAACATTATCACTTATATCTCACACCATTTATGCTTTCTTTTTTATGGTTTCTCCTCATTGACTTGCATATGTGTAAGCATTTGTACACAGTGAAACACGGAACTTTTTTGAACAAAATTATTATTTAAAATCTATTATTAGATATATTAATACTGGAATGAAGATAATAGATTCATTTTAAATGCCAAATAATTTTCTTTCATGCTTTTTAACACCCACCTTCTATCATAGGGAAATTTCCACGTACGTTACCCTCATGTATCCTCATGCAACTGTTGTTCTGAATTTTATTCCTAGATTATTTTCCCTGAAGAAATCGTATACAGATACAATTTGACACTTGGGGATATAAGGAATTTTGTAATCATGGAGTATTTTAGTGAATCAAAATTATTTCTTATTCTAATAATAATAATATTTAAAATTCATATGGAAAATCTTTAATATTTCCTTAGGCTCATGTTTTCAAAAACTCTTTTATTTTTTTAAAGAAAGAGAGAGATAGAGAGAGAGAGAGAGAAGAGAGAGAGAGAGAGAACTTTTTTAATATTTATTTTTCAGTTTCCGGTGGACACAACATCTTCATTTTATTTTTATGTGGTGCTGAGGATAAAACCTAGCTCCCGGTGATGCCAGGCGAGCGTGTGACATTTTAAGCCACATCCCCAGCCCCTTCAAAAACTCTTTAAATGATAAGCTGGGTAGGTGAATTGGCAAAGTATATTTTATTGAGGTTGACACATTCCTGAGATTTTTGGTGTTCCTTCCAATACTCAATGTACTGCACATCTCTGAAGAGGGTGATGTTTTTCTCAATTTGGCCTATGTGAATGGCATACACCAGAATAACATGGTGCCCAACCTTCACAATTCCATGTGTTTTTTGTCTTTCCCCATGAAAGCATTTAGGAGTACTTTATTCATGCATTCAATGGACCATTTCACAAATGCTGACTCAAAGAAGATGGCTTAATTGAACAACAAAAAATGTAGGATTGGGGGTTCTGATAGCTTTTGTTTTCATTAGTTCAGTAGCCTGACAATATCAGAGTCAGTATGTTTTGTTGGACATTCATTGTCTTATGCTTGAATTAATATTCCTAACTGATGAAGCTAACATGAAATGATATGAGTCAGAGAAGCAGAAGTTTATGGGAATAAATGTTTCTTTGAGGGATTTTGCTTCTTCTGACATGCACTGTCTGTTGTCATCATCCTTACAGACTTCCAATGACAAATCATTAGACATTTGCCATTTTCATAAAAATTCTGCTTTTTTTCACTTTTTTATCAAAGATTGATGAACTTCTTGGGACACTAATAATGGAACCATTCTCTTTGTTTCTTTTGTAGGATGCTCTTAATTCATGTTAATGTGTGCTTCTTAGCCACCATGATTTATTTCAAATCTGTTCAATCTATGACCCACATTCCTTTACTTTGTGATCAATTTCTATTTGATCAAAGATAAAAGGGGATGACTGTCACAGTAGAAATGACTGATGACCTTGTAGCCACAGAGGATAAAATGAAAGTGTTTATGGGGACCAGGAGAAACATTAAAGTGTAAGAGAGCTAAGGGATTGTTAACAGCATCTGAGACACCTTAGTGCCAAAATGACTGTGTAGAGAAGAAGGTTAAAATTTGTCTCATGGGATATCCTTTAGATTAAAATATTCACTAATAATGAGAAAAAGAAAGAAACCTTGCTGAGAAACACAAAAATAATATATTTTTTGACTCATAAAAAATTACTAACATTTTGTTTCACACAATTATAGAATAACAAGCATCAATGAAAATTAGGTGTCGGAGAAAATATGTAGGTGTATGTTGTTAGCTCAAACTCCATCTTGGTGAGAATGAATATGTCTGAGCTGTCCAGCACTGAAGAGATGTCTACAATTCAGGACAGTGCATGATGAACGTTAGAATGAATATTTTTACCATTGTTAGATGGTCACATTACATGCATGTTTACCCCCAAAAAACTGTCTGGATAGAGACATCAGCATAGGCAATAGATTTCATGTACTATTAACTTGGAGATTATTTTAACATGAAAACATACAATAAATAAATTACATGTAGTTTCCAGTGTATGATATTTGAAAATATACCATCTCTCACTAAAGATGCATTAATACAATAAAAGAGGGAGGCATAAATATAACAATGAATTTTACCTAGGGTATAATTTTATACCAATAATGTAACTTTTGCCCTGTTGGTATATAATATTTAGAAGATAGCTATGCTTTTAAACAACCTATTATTCCCAATATCTGAATATAATATCCAAACCAAATTTTCAACCATACTAAGATGAGTAATCTTGAAAAGAATGATGATAGATAAGCAGATATATATATATATATATATATATATATATATATATATATATATAGTAAATAAAAGAAGAATTTTTACACTATGAAAACTGAGAAATCATATATGGAGAAATAAAATAAAATTTGTAAATTGTTTCTCTGTGTCATACAAAAACACATGTGCAAAATGCCATTTGATTATTGTATTCTCTTTTTTTCAGCAGCCAAGTAGACTATTATTGTAAATATTCGCAATACATAGCCTAATCTCAAAATCAAGATTTCTGGTGCAAATACAGAAAAACAAAGAAAATTTTATTACATATAACAGAAAAAATAGCAATATGCAAAAAGAAATTATTAAATATAATTAAGTATAATTGATTTAAATTCTCCAATTAAAAATCATTATTTCCAGAATAAATATTTTTAAAACAATATTATGCAATATGCCTCTAAAATAACCATGTCATCTAAAAGAGAATCACTTTTTTCATTATGTTGTTTTAATTTAGGCAAAGAAAGCATATTACAGTAATAACAGGCTAAGGAAGAAACTACATTAAACAATAATTGATTTAAAAAAATACAGTTTACTTATGAAAAATATATTTTAAAAAGTATTTAGAAAAATACAAAGTTCTGTGGAATAACAAGCCAATCAACCATGAAGCATTAAATCACAAGAGACAAATGATAGAAAGTTAGAATTTATTGAGATCTTATATGTGAGAAGCAGATTGGTACATATAAGGGAAATAATATATGTTATAACTAGACTTTGCTTTGGGGATAAATGGAATCCAATTATTTAATGAGAAGCATTGTTATGTGATGGGTGCCTTTTTTGTGCTTTATTATAAAAATATTCCACAGTGAGCATCAAAAACACACCTTGCAGTGATTTTTTAGTACCCTCTGGAAGGCATTATTCACCTCTTTGTTCCTTAGACTATAGATCAAGGGGTTAAGCATTGGGATAACTAATGTGAAAAATACAGAGGCCAGTTTATCAGTTTCATAGGAGTGGCTGGATTTGGGCTGCACATACATAAAAAGTAGACACCCATAGAACACCACTACCACTGTGAGATGAGAGCCACACAT
>NW_026693969.1:0-69220 GCF_021218885.2 Marmota monax | reverse complement strand
GGAGAAAGCTTTTTTCCTGCCTTCTGCAGAATGCATTCGAAATATGGCTAACAGAATCAGAAGGTAGGACACTAGGACTACCAGGAGAGAGGAGATCAAATTAAATGCTGAAAATAGTATCGTTAACAATTCTGTTTCCTGTGCATCTGAGCAGATCATAGGTAACAATGGAACAACATCACAGTAGAAATGACTGATGACCTTAGAGCCACAGAAGGTCGATGTGAAATACTTTACAGGGAACAAGAGAGCCTGAAAGGTGCTATAGAGGTATGTGATGCCCACCAGCACATGACAGAGTCTCTGAGACATGATGACGTTGTAGAGCAGAGGGTTGCAGATGGCCACGTATCGGTCGTAGGCCATGACAGACAAAATGGAAAGTTCACTGATGATGAACAAAATAAAACAAGCCATCTTTGTGGCACATGCATAGAAGGAAATGATATTTTGATCAACAAAAAAATTCACCATCATCTTGGGACAAATGACAGTGGAATTGCCAAGGTCAATGAAAGCCAGATGTCTGATAAAAAAAATACATAGGTGTGTGCAGGCGGGAGTCCAGCTTGGTCAGTATGATCATGCCTAGGTTGCCCATCACTGTGGTTGTGTAGATGAGGAGGAAGACCCCAAAGAGGGGAAGCTGCAGCTCAGGCCGCCTGGAGACTCCCTCCAGAATGAATTCAGTCAGCACTGTAAGGTTCTGTTGGCCCATTTGGTCCAGTTTTCCCTTCTGGGAGGAAAGAAAGAGTTTTATCCACTTTTCTTTTATTTTTTAATCTCATCTAAAATAGCAATAATATTTATAGGCTGTATAGGGAATTTAATCATAACCTGGGAAATAAAAGTAGTTTATGTATCTAACACTTAAATAAGAATAAACAGTAGAATCTTCTAACTACCATGAGAACACATCCATTTGTACTATATAAAAAAATCAGCCGATTCACAATGTTTGGAACACATGCATTGAAATAAAACCATAGAGGTACCGATGACGAAAGATTAAATTTTATTTCATCCACAAAATGGACTCACAGTTTTTCTTTAATTAACATTCATTTTTGTGTGAGGGTTTTTTGGAATTTTTATATTTTAAAGAGAAGGAAACAACATAAACAGAATGGTAGAAGTATTAGAGATCCTCATCTGCAATTCAAAGGTTGTGCAGAAGGTTCAGGGATACACTCCTAAATCTTTTCTCTTTGTATATGTGAATGTAAGGGACTTAGCCATGACCAGTTCATCCCTCTTCCTCTAAATTCCAATGTCTTCTTTGTGACTCTTCCATTAATATGGCAAAGCATTGGTGGGATCCAGCTAAGGAACATGAGTTAATTACATTGTATTTGAGGGTTAGTGAGTTTAGGCATATTGTTCAAAGTCAATAACATTTATCATTGAGTAATCCTTTCATTATGATTAGATAATGGCTTCAAAGGACATGCCTACTACCCTGTATTTGCAAAGTGCCTGGAGTTTAAATTAATAAGTTTTTTTTGATATATTGCATGATATTTTGACCATCAGTTTATTTATAATCAATATTTTAGAATTATTTTTCTACTCTGCAGGTAATCATATTCATTTTTAACTTGCACGTGTGATTTTATTTCATTGTTGAAAAGGAAAGTCCTAATTAGCATAAGCTTATTAAGGAAAAAAATGTGATCTGGAGCAATTCCTGCAAAGATATGTGGAATATATTATTCAAGAATTTCAAGTATTTAATTCAATATATTTTTGTTTCCTTTAATATAACATTGTAGAAATGCAGTAATATATGATTTATATTATTCAATGACTTTTGAGTTTTCAGTTGCATATTTAATGCCATACTGTTGGTATCACAGAATTCATAAAGCACATATACCACTTGAACATTTATTTCAGCAATTATTACTGAATGTCAAATTTCCTGAAATTTCATAATTTAGATTTTATAATGTATACAACTATGGTTTTCAAATATTTCAGAAGTAAATACCTTATCATTGATTTAATAAATTTATGTGAAAATTTAGAAAAACAGAACTGCTCTGATTAAAAATCATGCAGCTGATGTAGCCTAATTCTCTTGGATTGTCAACCTGCTGATGTTAATTTTTCCTCAGTGAAACCCTGAAATGCTGAAATGCTGGAAGCACGCTTTTAAATTTTAATTAATTAATTAATTAATTAATTAATTAATTTTTTGTACTGAGATTTGAGCCCAGAGTTGCTTAACCTGAGCCCACTCAGCCGCATTCCCAGATATTATTATTTTATTTATTTATATATTTTATTTTGATATGGGGTCTTGCTAGGTTGCTTAGGATCTTGCTAAACTGCTGAGCCTGGGAGTATAGGTCTGCTTTCATAATTTTTGATTGGAGGAATGACTGGAGTTAAAAAATATCAGTCATAAAATGCAGGAAAGAGTTATTATGTTATAAAATGCCAGCTTTACCTTTTTCAGCTATAGTCTAGAGCCAACTTAGAGCTCCTGTATAAGTTCTAGGAATTCTCACTTAGGATGCCCAGTTAGCTTTCTGACTCAAGTACTGAGGACAGGGGAGGAGGGTGATACTGGAGATCCCTGAACTGAGTCCATTCCTTCTTCCAGGATGAAGTTGTCTGTTGTCTCCACTGAGGCCCATTCTTGTTTCAGATCCACTCTTTGTTCACTAATATTACTTATATACCTACACAACTTTATTCTGAATGAGAAACTGTGCAAGACTTGTCATTGTGTTTAAGATAGAAGATGGGATGCAGTGGATGGAGAAAGGATTCAGAATTCCTGTTACCAATTCTACCACCTGAAAATCTTCAGTGTATTGCTAAGAATTATTCTCTTGCAAATTGAGTGTACATGTCAGTTGTTATCTCTCACTCTGCTAATGTCTTGAATCTTACTCTGCCTATTCTTTTATGTGGAAAATAAGTGGTATTTTAACTTTTTGGCATAGTAAAATCAGAATTCTGTGCAGTCTGGTGGTTCCTGCACAACTCTATAACTCTTAAAAATTACTATAATATTTTCCATGTGTAATGATTTTTTCCCAAGTGATCTATAGTAAGCAACCCATTAGGAAAATAAAAAAACTAAACATCTATAATTTTATACATACAAGTTTCCTGGAGAGAAAACTTAAACTATTCTCTTTCAAATATTGCATTAGCTCTATTTATCCTAAATAATAATTTCCCTTATCAAAGATTATATAATGTGTGTTATATTTTGTTCAATATTTGCATGAAACTAAATGTAATTGGGCATCCCATACTTTACCTGCAAATCATTTTGAGAAATATAATTAATCAACAGATTAATATTTCTAATTGATAATCAGTTTTTCAAATATTTCTGACATCTTTTCGCTTCCAATTTTCAAATACTAATACGAAAAATAGGCCTAGGACACCTATTTGATACATAGGACTTAATGATTTAAAGCACCAGAGTACTCCAAGGAACCCCATTTCACAAAGGTGATAATGGTTTTTTGTTATTTATTTGAGCAATCATTTGTCATTTGCCATAAAAGTGTCTATGGTCTATGAGAAATTACCAATACCCATGTAATCAAGATCAAAGACACTTCTTATCCACTTACCTTACTGAAGAATTGAAAATTATCTCAGTTTATACATCCTTTTGCTCTGGGTAGGTAGGAAGAATTTATAGTTTTTCTTCTAGAGATGATCCCAGAGGAATTAGCACCTAATTGTGCAGAACATGATGCCCAAATCTTCTGAGAGGTTTAAAGATCTGCTTTAATATGTCTAATAATTATCTAAGAATACTTACATCTTTCCCAGTGGGAAAAAGTATGGGAAAACTCAAAGAAAGTAACAAATTAGTAAAAGTATCTGTATAATTCCATGGAGTTCTACATGATATAATGGTACTCTGTTACTCATGATGAGTCAACACTTAAATTAGCAGCTGTCCAGCTCAGGAAATACTACAGTTGGATAGCCATTGCCATACCACACTGCAGTAATCAATTGCAATGCAATGATTTGTATTATATTCATATGTAATATCCTATATATTCAAATGATGTTGGATAATTACCAGTATAACTTTTTTTTTGTTGTTCAATAAATCTTAACAAGAATAAAATCTACTGTAAGTGGACACCACATTTCTAATTACTTTCTATCAATGTCAATTTTCTTTATGATTTTCCTATTAAGAAAAATTTATATATATGTAGAAACAGTGATAAATGAGTACTTTTCCATGTGCTTGTTGATTTTTCTATACTTTCTAAATTTCTGTCCTTTAGCGAATTTTGAATAAGAATTTTTTTTTTAATCTTTTGGATGTTTACAAGTTTTCTAGATCAATTTAAGTCTTTGAATTTTATTCTGGAAATCATTTTGGTGTTCATATTAAGTTATCTTTTTCAGTATTTTTCTGTGCTACATAGCAGAGCTATTGTAATACTGGTTTTGAGAGAAAACAGTCTCCCATCCACGATTTCCTCATACAAAAGATGAATTTTGATGCATGGAATGGAGTAGGAGAAGCCAGAAATTTAATGAAGCCATATGCCAAGGTCCGCAGAACACTCCCAAGAATAGAAGTATTCTGGAGAAATAAGAACCAGGCTCTGTTCTGAAACAATGCCTTGACTTAATTGTTCAGTAGTTTTGTGTAATAAGAAATTATGGATTCTATCTTGAATATTGTGAGCTTTTTTCTGGAGACGTCTTAATTTTGATATACTACTCTAAGAGCCTTTTTATTTTGTTATTTTCTGTTTATTTATTCATTTTTAAAGTTTAATATAAAATTAGCATAATTTGACTGAAATTGTAAACTCTGATCTATATGTGGCAATATAAATATCTCCTCATATTTAGCTTTCTATGGGCTCCTGGGTTTACCCAACCTTACACATTTCACAGTCAACCAATTAGAATTTGCACATAGAACTTCTATTTCCTTTTGTCTTACTGTATATTTTCTGGCTTCCTCCAAATTGTCCTTGGGGTAATACAAACTCTGCATCTCATTCATTTCTTCAGAATGGCTAGATTTTATGTGAGATTTCTCTGAAGTCGTCTAGACTGGCCAATAGTAAAACTGTAAAACTCACTTGTTCCATTAATGTTGAATGAATTTCAGAATCTCCCTGTTATTTATTTTTCTCTAGTAATTCCAAATTCTTTTTCTCAGATATTATTCCTTAGCTGTGGGTGTTTGTCCTAATATTAATTATTTGATAATTACTAGAATGATTGGGAAGTCATATGTTTGTTTTCATTTTTAAACTTTTTATTTGAATGATAAAAATTTTTAGGTTAGTTTATTTCTATTTTAAATACATTGTTTCATATTCTGGATCACAAGATTTTATTGCAAAGTTTGAGTTAAACCTTATTTTTATTTTTCTGAACTGGTGTATTTTACATATATCTATACAATTTTGAAATTTTTAAAACTTATTTTCTCTTTGTACTTAAGGTATGGATGGTTTCTATTGTCTTGTGCTCAAATTCACTATTTTTCTCTACAATGTTAAATCCACCCTTAAAAAATGAACAATAAATTTTTTGTCAATATTACCCACCACTCTAATAATTAAGATTGTTTCTTTCTTATAATTTTTGTCTCTTTCGAATCCTGTTGGTTAGACTGAAGTCCTTGGAAATGTACACAGTTGTTTTAAAATCCTTTACTCTAAATTCAGAATCTAATATGATGGTTTTATTTCTGGTAATTGGTTTTTCTCATAGTTCTGGCTAACATTTTCCAACTTTTTCAACATACAAATACATACTTATTTGGATGCTAGATATCACAAACATTTTGCTGTTAAGACTCAGAATTGTTTTGTTCTTGTTGTTTGGCAAAGAAGTCATTTATTTGCAATCAGAGTAACACTTTTGAGATTTAGTTTTGAGATTTAAAACAGTGGGTCTTAGTTAACTGTTTCCTCTGAGGTCATTTCTTCTCCCTTTTGTTGTTCTCATTGAATGCACTTAGTACACTATGAGTCTCTAGAATTTAGTATTTCCCATCATACAGGTTCTTGGTATTTTTTCTTTCCCTACAGTTGAAGTTACTTTGAATTTGTGGAGCCTCATATTAATAAGTGAAGTTTAAGGGTAATATGAAGTCTTAAAATTTCTATGTTGATTTCTAATGGCTTTCCTTGCCTAGGTCTCTCCACTGAAGCAATTGGTGACATATATTCTGGGCACTTCAGCACACATATATCTGATTTTGTATTTTCGTGTTAACATGACTTTTGTGTTCTTCTGTGCCACCACCATCTCATACCAGGATTAAGTAACTGTGTTCCTTCTCTAACATGGCATAGCACTGTGTTGACAATCATCAAATGTCTCAAAATGTATATTACATGTATTTTCTCTAATTTTTCAGTTTCTTTTTTTTTTTTTTTTTGGCAGCAGAGTTGTGAAATCTGTGATCCCAGTCACAACATTGATCCTAGCCCTCAGAAATGCAAATTGATTTCCACTATCAGTCTGATTTTTAGTCCTCTCCCCATCATCATCTTTTCCTGTCATCAATTTTAATACATATTTCTTATTTATTCAGTTCACATTTCTAGATATTTTAGTGCAAGTGATTTGAGGAGTATGTTAATTCTCATGGCTTCTACAAATGAAAGTTCAAGAAAGTCCCTTTCTTTCTAATGTGCAACATGGTATCTACTATACGCTATCCACTTGTAACTATTAGTTTGATGGACAGAATTCTTCCAAACTCAGAATGTTAAGCTAAAACCAGCAGACTGGAATCTCAGTTGGGTGATTGGTAACCCATAAACCATAAGTTTACTCATGTAATCATGCATATGTGTGCTTAAGTCTATGTATTGCTTAAAAATCCTTGTTAATAGTAGTTTCTGATTCCCTTTCTCACCTTCATAAAACAGCTTGTAGTTAACCTTGTTACAGTCAATCATTGTCACTTATGTGATGCTTACATCTGATGCATTATTTTCAATAACTGTTTGTGTAATATTTACCGAATTCAAAAATTCTCATCTTTTGCTCCATTTTAATTTAAAGTCTGTAATCGTTTTTAGATAATTATACACTATAGAGATACATATGATTTATGGGGAATTCCAAAGTCCCTTGAGAAATAGAATGGTTCCTGAGGTCTCCTTTGCTATTTCATATGATGCTCACTCTGTGATAGGGCCCATTAGAGGTTAATAATACATATAAAGAGGGCTAGCAACAGAGACACAGAAAAAGAGAGAGAAAGAGATAGGGAGGGAGACATGTAATTCTGTATCTTAAAGAAAGAGAATGTCTTAAGGTATCTTGAGGTATCTTACTTGTTGTTTCTTGTGTTTATTATTAATGGCTAAAATTTATTCTTAATTATATTATCTGGAAATATATTCCATTAGATACTTTAACAATATTTAATAGCATTGCAGGACATATCATTATTAAATGACATTATTTTTTAGCAAAGAATAAGAAACCAAAATGTGAAAATTTAAAATAGTTAATTTAGGTAGGTTTATTTTGTAAAAGTATTTTTTTTTCTATTTGAATTACCTTGTAGTTGATAGGCTAGTCAGAAGCTTGCTTATATTTTATCTGATTGAATCATAGGATTATTAAGAATATTTGAAGTAATTAAATTTGATTGTGCATCACATCTTTCAATTCTGTTTCCTAGGTAATCTTCAACTTGGTGAGGATAAAGTGTGCCTGGAATAAGAAATACCATTAAATTTTGAAATTTCAATTGGAAACTTCATGTTCTTAATTCTTCTTTGGAATGAAAACTATTTACATAAACTTTCTTTGAGAAAATGTAATTTAATTAGTACTCTAAAGGATGAGGCAGAAGGTTAGAAGAGCTATCTAATTTTCAAGGTTTTCTACAGTGGCCACTGGTCACATATGCCTACTGAAAAGTTGGACAGGGGTTATCAATAATGGGAAATTGATTTTTGTTTAACTTTAGTTAATTTCAGTTTCTATTTAATGTTCACAGGTAGTTACTGGTTATTGTACTGGACAGTTTGAATGTGGTTGACAGATATGATCAATTTGAATGTCAAAGTTTAACATTCATTGAAGGGACTTGTATTTTGGTAAATAAACTAGAAACACAGGAGGAATCATAAAAACACAGGATGAAAATTTAAGGTAAAAAATTTAAACTATCAATTGGCATTTCCATTTATTTAAAAATTCAAATAAAATGAATTATATATCTAAAATTGGAAAAATTAATTGGTTAACTAAAAGGCTTCATATGTGATTTATACATATCCATTTGACAAGCTACTCCCCCAAACCATCTAGCTTTTATCTACCATATACCATATCTATCTATAATCTAAGCACTTACTACATACCTAAAGAAATACTTTGCTTATTTCCCATTTGCTTTTAAAAAACTCCTGTGATGTAGATATGATTATACCAAAAGTGAGAGAAGCTTAATGAATTCCCAGAGTAACAGTTAATAATGATACTAACACTTTAATTCCAGAATGAGTTAATGCCAACCAATTATCCTTTATGACAATTGAAGTGCATTTGGTAAAATTCATTAATAAAACCTACAGAAGTAATAAAATATTAGTATTCTTTTTATGTCTTTATTTCTAAAAACATATCTTCTCTTAACTATAAAATATTCTAGATTGTGAAAGATAGAGGTAAAGAAGCAAAAAAGGAAGAAAACTCTGTTCTATTGTAGGCTTATTGATTCTCATACAATATAAGACATTTGAATTAAAAGTGTTGAATAACTGAACTTGGATAGATACTGAATTGATAAAAGCCTGTTGGTCATAAATATTTCTTATTAGAGCAATGACATGAAAAAGAGATTCAGACAAATAGCTTTTTCCAGATATACACTTTTAAATGTTTTATTTATATATGTGTGTGTACAGATTGTGTGCTTATAAAAGTAGTAAAATATCTAATATTATAATATTCCCATTTATATAATGGAAACTAAATGCCAATAATAACATATGAATTATGAATTCCAAATATCATATGACATATAAGGTCTTCCAAAACTGCTGTCATTGAAACAACACAGGGAATTTTGTGTTCGGGATTAAGTGGCTCCACTGAATGTCTCACAGGAGAACATAGAAAGGGCATGAGATTTATGGTCTTTAAGAATTCCCGTCATTATCTTTGGAGCCAGTCTCTTGCCCTGTGACCTCTATTGATTCTCTTGTTAAATCATGGTACATTTGTGTATTAACCATATGGACATTAGTACAGTTGATTTTACATTTTATTGTAACTAAATTTTTTTATATTCAAAACAAAGATTAAAAAGAGAATTTTTAATTCAATTGGTAACCACCATTTATTCATCATCAGTGTCCTTCACGGGTATCATATTCCTATAGTGACAGATATGTGAGGGAGAGATTGAAATTTTTGAGAGCCTAAGTGCTTTTCATATATATTTTTGTGGAATTAAACTTTAGCTATCACTAAAACAAAACAGAGATCATAGAGTCGGGTTCTCCATATTGTAAATTAGATGTATATTCAACATGAATAAAATGTATTCACCTAAGGACACAATTCTATGTATAATTCTGCTTCATTTTAAAAGCACCAGGTTCTTCCAGATATGTTCTAATCCCTTACCTCTTACATCTCAGATTTCAAGAAAAGGAATGGCTGAAGAGAATTTTACTGTTGTTACTGAGTTTATTCTTTGGGGATTGACAGAACATGCTGAACTGAAAGTTGTGCTCTTTGTGTTGTTCCTGGTGATTTATGCAGTTACGTTGGTGGGGAATCTGGGCATGGTCATCTTAATCCAAATCACCCCAAAGCTCCAGACACCTATGTACTTTTTCCTCAGCTGCCTTTCATTTGTGGATGCCTGCTATTCTTCAGCCATTGCACCAAAACTGCTGATCAACTTCTTGGTCGTGAAGGAAACCATCTCCTTCTCAGCCTGCATGACACAACATTTATTTTTTGGGGTGCTCATTACCACAGAAGGCTTCTTGCTGTCCGTGATGGCTTATGACCATTATGTAGCCATTGTCAATCCTTTGCTTTACACTGCAGCCATGTCTAAGAGAAAGTGTGTGGTGCTGGTCATTGGGTCGTGTACAGGAGGAATTATCAATTCATTGACACACACAGTAAGCTTGGCGAGATTGTCCTTTTGTGGTCCCAATGTGGTGAATCATTTCTTTTGTGATGTTCCACCATTGTTAAAGCTGTCATGTTCTGAAACCTCCATGAATGAGTTTGTGCTCCTAACCTTCTCTGGAGTCATTGCCATGTGTACTTTCTTCATTGTGATCATCTCCTACATACTCATTGCCATTTCGATTCTGAGAATCCGCTCAGCTTCAGGTAGACAGAAAGCCTTCTCCACCTGTGCCTCTCACCTCACTGCTGTGACCATATTTTATGGGACCTTAAGTTTTAGTTACATCCAGCCAAGCTCACAGTATTCTGTAGAACAAGAGAAGGTGGTATCTGTGTTCTACACACTAGTCATTCCCATGTTAAACCCATTGATTTATAGTCTCAGGAACAAGGAGGTAAAATATGCAGTGAAAAGGGCCACAGAAAAGCGACACTGCTCATGTTAATTTCAAAGCAATATCAACTCCACAACAGTCTACCAGCCAGTTTCCCTAAGTTTCACATGAATACTATGAACAGTTGAGCTTCTGATTCCATAAATCATTGTGCTGTAAATGTCCTTTGTTCATGGTAGGAGAAAAAGGATGCACAGTAGAATTGACTTAGTGCATGATTTTGTTTTAGAAAAATTAACTTGAAATCCAGCTCTTATGAGATATTAAGCCACTGATAGTTAATAAGTCAATAACATATAGTCTTTTAACATTTAGAAAACTGTATAAATTCATTAATGTATGTGTGCTTTTAGACATCTAATTTCATGACATTTTAATGTTTATTTTCTAAATTGTTTATCTGATACTTTGTGTTTAAAACTTGTATTGAATTCTAAAAACTGGTAGATTTCCATGTGAAATAAGTAGAAGGATATGAAATTGAGAGTTTCTAATTTGTAGCTATTTAAGCAATTTTGGACACTCATGATCTAGCAAGCAAAAGTGAGTTGTATATGATACTATCACAATTCTCATTTCCATGTGCTCCTCCTACAATATGCACTTTAAAATATAGATTCATGTATGGAATGACATAATTTTGAAGTAGGTAAAATTCTCTTCTCACCCTTCTCAAACATCTCTATAAGAATCTCCTTCAATTTTTTCTAGATGAATTTTTTTAGAAATTCAAATCATTTAATAGATTTAGTATCTCTCATTAATATATGATTACAAATTCCAGTTCTGTAATAATGAATTACAGAACTGGAATTTGTAATCATATATACATATTACTGGTTGCAAAACTTCACAGATTCTCATTGAATTAGGACCGTACATTTGTTACTAAAAATGCTAAAAATAATATTGCATGGACTTTTCCTATTAAAATAAATTATGTTTTCCATTGTTGTCAATATTTTGGAGACTATATTAGCCACTGATATCATAGGAGGAAATTTCAGGTATTTAAAACTATTGAAAATTGTTTTTCAAAGAATTAAACAAGTGAACATTTTCTTTCTTGTATTTGACAGTGCAGACAAAAGCATTGCCAATCATACGCAGGAAGGATGAAAAGACTTCAATAGCAAAGGCAATTTTTATCTTTCCCATCAAGAACAATACAAAAAACTGTTGCAAATTTTATATTGTGTATAGAAGTAGGCTGATATAAAGTAATTTTGATTTTTATTTGTTTGGGATATAAGTCTAGGTCTAAAAATTCTTTCACACAGAATATCCATCTTCACTGAAAATGGTAACAAGGATGAGGAGGTAAGAATACAGGAGTATCACAAGAAATTGAAACAGATTAAACCCTGATGAAATAAAAATGATTAATTCAATTTTATGTGCATTTGAGCACAGCAAAGATAACAAGGGGAGACTGTCACAGAAATGACTTATAATCTTGTTGCCACAAAAGAGTAAATTAATTTTGTATGGCTATTAGGAGAGAAACAAATATGCTGTAGAGTTAAGGAATTGCTGCCAGCGTGTGACATACTCTATGTGACATGATGACAGTGTACAGCAGTGGGTTGCAGTGGTCCAAATAGCAGTCATAGGCCATGAAGACAGAATAAAAACTTCACAAATGATGAACGCAAGAAAGCAAGCTAGCTGTGTGGCACATAAAAAATAAGATGTTATATTCTTATCTACAACAAAATTTACTGACATTTTGGGGCCCACAACTGTAGAATAACCAAGGTCAGTGAGAGCCAGGTATCTGAGAAAAAGGTACCTGGGTGTTTGCAGGCTGTGGTCCACCTTGGTGAGGATGATCATGCCCAAGTTGCCCAGCACTGTGACCACAAAGATGATGAGGAACAGTCCAAACAGTGGAGCCTGCAGCTCAGGGCACTATGTGATGCCCATCAAAACAAACTCATGCACCACTGACAGATTGCGTTTCTCCATTGGGGATTGTTAGTTACAAAAGCTATTTGGATACAGACATCAGCACAGTCAAGACTTGGGGAATTTTTTGGTGTGTAAGCTTGTGTAAATGAGAAACATCAAAACTCTTAAATTTATGATATTTAAAATTAAGCACATTTTTACAAATTAAAAAAAAAATGTCTCAGTAGTAATATACACATGGACAGACTGGTGGTTCTATTTGGTCTGACTTTACTGTCAATGTCTATGGATATATTCTAGGTATATTCCTTGTCATACCTCTATGGTGGGCTACAACTGGTACCCAATGGTTAGAGGGCAGTTAAATGGGTAAAAATTTTACAATATCAAACATTCAGCCTAAATATTGTTAGGACTAATATTGAGATACCTCAGTAAGATAGATCAGTAGATGGATACATAGTTATATGTAAATAGAGATATATAAATATATTTTAAATGTTGACACAAAATTAAATTTTGAGTTTATTATATTGAATATCCTCATACTATTTTTTTCAGTGTAATGATTCATTTTACTCAGTGCTTAATACATCAAATACCCCATATAAAGTAACTATTGGAAAAAATTAATCTCTGTGGGAATTTAGTTATTGATTATAAACTTGACTGTTTCTTTAAATAATTTAAAGGGTAATTAGTAATTCCTTTTGGATTGATTTTTTTAAGCATTTTTCAAGAAGTTGATGAACCTTTATTTTTTTCATTTATTTATATGCAGTGGTGAGAATCAAACCCAGTGCCTCACACATGCTAGGCAAGTGCTCTCCCACTGAGCCAGAACCCCAGCATCTGGTAATGGTTTTTAAAATTAGTGCATTATGGATATTCATAAACTTAAGCTATTCATTGTTTTACATATGTCTATTACATAATGTCTTCCTCAGTGGCATTTCTGCATTATCTATGATAATAAAGCATATTTAATTTGTGATACAAAATAGTATCAACCATGTATTGCAAAAATGCATAGAAAGCTCTCCTACAATACAGGCCTATGAAAGCCTTTAGGCCTGTAAATTTTATAGCTTCAATATACTTATATTAGATAGGTGTCTAATATAGATGTCTTCAATATACAGATATTACATAGGTGTCTGAATAAGAAAATAGATCACAGTATGGATTACTTTACATGGAAAAACAAATCAGAATACATATAATTATGTATCAATGTATCTATCAATTATGTATCAATGCTATATTTTATTTAGAGTATATACAAAGTAATATTGGGATAAGTAATATGAGTTACCTAAAACTTACATTCATACACAGACTATTATATGCTGCACACATATATATGTATATATAAATATGTACATACAAATACATGTGTACATACATGTGTATATACATATATATGTTATATGTATGTATATATGTATACATACACACATAGACACACATATATACATATAAGATTTTTGAGAGGATGGAATGGAAATTAAATGACTATGTATAAATAATCCCAAAGAGAAAAAAGAAGGTACTGAAATAAATAGAAATTATACTTATTACAATGAAAATTGCAGTAGCAGAAATCTCATGGTGAACTATAAGCAAATATAATACACAACTTTATCACATTAAATATAGAACTCTGTTAGAGTCTGTAAATAAGTCCAAATAACACCTGGCATTTTGCCAGGGGAATGTTAGAGTTCGTAAACAAGTCTGGATGGTGCCTGGCAAAATGCCAGAGGGAGTGGTTTGAGAAGTAACAAAAGCGAGCCATTAAGTGTGGAGATTCCTGATTGGTTGACTGCTGTATCTAGTTTATGTTAATTAGATAAGCTGTGTGGAATGTATAAATACCGCTCCTGTCCTACAATAAAGGGCTTCCACTCCTGCTGTATCAAGGTACACAAGTTGTCCGTCACCCCCCCCCCCCAGTTATTTTGCTGCAGCCGGACTGCGGCAGAACTCATTATATGTACCTTGAGCAAAATCAATTAAAATATTGCCTATAAAAGTAAGACCTCTTGCTATCCTGCCCATAATTAATGCATATACATTTCCTATGTTAGAAATCTGAGGAGCTGAGGACATGGCCCAGTGATAGAGTCCTTGCCTAGCATGCGTGAGGCCCTGGGTTTAATCCTCAGCATCATCCCCAGACACACACACAAACACACACACACACACTCACACACCCCCAAAAGAGAAAGAAATCTGAGTATGTGTGTCAGATTATATTATTAGAAAAATATCTGCAGTATATACAAGAAAATAACATATAAAACTTGTTTTTCTTTCATTGGTTTGGTTTGGTTTTACAAGCATAAAAGGTTAAAAACAATAATAAACTGCACATGGTAAGATCTATAGTTTTTCTATAAAATAATGAAAGATTAAAGTGATTTTTCTTACTTGTTCTAGAGTACTGTGAAATGAACAAACTACTTTTTCATATATTATTGTCTTTCTTGATTACTGATCACTGCTGCTTTTAAAATTATACTCTAAAATATTCCATTTGATTTTTGTCACATTTCTCTGCAAATTTCAGAACCTTGAGTATTGTCCTATCAATATATAATCAGATACTTAAGGGATTCCTCTTAATAGTGTGTTTCACAACTGGATGAGGAACAGAAGCTCCCTCTATATTATTCAAGATTGAAGAAAAACTCTGACAGAATCAGACGTCTACATCTATTTACATAAACATTAAATACTAATCTATTTTAAAAGTCTCACAAAGAAAATCCTAGAGATATCAATAACTATTGGGAAGGATATCCAAATGAGAGACTGAATCTCTTCAGGTTTATAAACCTTATCTTAAAAGAACAAAGTAAAATAAAACACCTTAGCTATGTTTCATTTGGTCTCAGTTTTGGCCTCTGTGAGAGATAAACTATTCAAATAAAACTTAGAATTTTTAAGTAGTACCATGATGATTTTTCAAGGATACTTATGAAAATTTAGCTCACACCTCATGATAACATGAAAACATTAATTTAAGAATAAGGAAAGGATTTATTTCTGCTAAGACATTATTGCAGGGTAAAAGCACAGAGTATATAGTAAGAATTAATCATATTTTACTCTGGTTTTGATATCAAATTAAATATCTGCAAATGTTACTGAGAACTTGTGAATATCTTGAAAACATGGCATCACGTGAAACTTTTTTTTAACCTGTAATGAAATATCCATCTTGGCTCCATATATATGTATACATACACACAGAGTCATATGTTTCTTACATAGCTTTGTGAAAACAATTATAATTTTTTTAAAACTTTTGAGACTTGAGACACCCTGAAGAAATGACAAGAAATTTGCTGATTATCCCTACATGAGCTTAAGAGAATTCCTAGAACTCATTCACTAATTGTCATAGACTAATTTATTCACAGGTGTAACAGTGAGGGTGTCTTGGAGAAACATAACCCATGTGGAGAGAGAGAGAGAGAGAGAGAGAGAGAGAGAGAGAGAGAGAGAGAGAGAGAGAAGTCTTAATGAGGGAATGGCTCACACAATTATGGAGATTGAGAAATCCCATGAGTCACTGTGTGCAATTTAGAGGCACTGAAAAGCTTGTTTCTTGTTCCAATCACTTTTTCTTGGAAGGTGAAATGGCCACACATTTTAGTATATGTCATCTCATGGATGGTAGCCAATAATTTTGCTGGATGATAAAAGACATGGAAATAATTTGATTTGTAAATTGTAGACAAAAGTAATATAGGCAAGAAATACAGGGATAACTCTCCAAAATGCTAAAAATGGGAAGATATTAGTGTCCCCTGTGGATACACAACAAAAGGTTGTGTAAGCAGAAGAGGATTTTTGTAATCTTGTCTTTGGCATCACCTTATCAATGGATGTCAGGCAGCCTCTTTATAACAATTTATACCTACCTTCTATTACCCATCCTGCATTCCCTTTGTCTTCCTCAATTGTCTCAACTTGTGGTAAGTCTCTACCTGTTGGAGTCACACAAGCCTTCACTTATGGAAGGTTTGGGACACTAGTAATTTTCCACATAAAGTTGTTGGAATTTTCTTTTGACTTTAATATGTGTCTGTATTACCACAAGCATTGTAATATGAAGAAAATCATTTGGGTATTTCTTCCATTTCACATTTTTTTTTACCTCTTTTATGGATTAAGAGTCCATTTTCTCCTTAGAAGTCAGGAAACATCACCACAACATCATTACAATTTTCTCTTTGCCTATGCATTCAAACTTATGAGCATCCCAAAGTGGTCAAATGACAGTCTTAGGATCCAATTCATTGGAATGTTTGCCATGTCCCCTAGTGCAAGCATTCCTTCCTCTGGATCTAAGACCTCTCCTCACTGAAGTATAACATTACAGGAATATGAATCACAAGTGATAATAATGAGTGTTACCATCTCTTGAATCCTGCAACTCTGTTTTCTAGCTAATCAAAACAAGGAACATAAGTTGAGGCTGATTCAGAGCATATTTATTCCCCTGGAGAACATTGTCTCAGCCCGTTAAGGTGCTTCTACACACCTAATACTATGCTTGAGTCCTTATGATATTGAAATTTAAAACACTACTGTGTTCATGTGTCCTGTTTCCTGTGGAAAGTGCCTGACTGACATCTATAGAGAAGGTCATACCAAAGACTTGATTGTAAAAACCCTCTTCTTAGTTCACATTTTGTTGTGTATTCACAGGGGACACCAGTATCTTCCTAATTTTCCATTTTGGAGCATTATATCCTTGGATTTCCTGCCCACATTACTTTGTCAACAATTTAAGAGTCAAATATTTCCATGTCTTTTATCATCCAGGAAAATCATTGGCTACCACCCATGAGTTGACATCTACTAAAATATCTGTCAATTTCTCCTTCCAAGAAAAAGGGCACTACTCAAAGTTCTTCATTCTGAGAGGATTCTACTTCACAGCTCTCCTTTAGGGTTGTTCCAGTAAGGTGATGAAGTACTGTAGCTGCCCACCTTCAGGTGGGTAGAGAAATCACTAAACCAGGCTTGAGTCATCTCTTCTACTAATCTTTCATAGAGCCTCCCTAAGCAGTCAAAGGTGAAGCTGAGGAAACAAGTTAATGCACCAGAAATGGAACCAAAAGTGTTTGGGACACCACATTTTTTCTCTTTATTTTAACTGATACTCAAACCATGAAAAGTTGTACTTTTTAAAGGGTTGCCATATAATATATACATTGCATAATGTTTAAATCAGATTGAACTTAACTCCTCAAATATCTATCAGTTGTATGTGGTAAAATCTTTCAAAATGATTTATTCAAACTTTTTGAAATATACAGTACATAATTAAAAATGTGAGCACAAATGAATTTTTACTTAAAAAAGGAAAATAATAGTATTGATCTTGGTACAAAAGTAAACGGTGCATTCAAAATTTTCTGAGTGAGCTATAAGAAAGCAAAAATTTCACTTTGAGTTGACTTTTGTTCAGGAATAAAGACAGGAATCTTTTTACATATGGACATCCATTTTCCCCAGTACCATTGTTTAAGAATGTTATCTTTTCTCCAAAGTATAGTTTTGACACCTTTGTGGAGTATCAGATGACTGTATCTGTTTGGATTTGTTTCTGTGTCTTCTTTTTATGTCATTGATCTTCACGTCTGTTTTGGAGCCCTTCCCATGCTGTTATAATCATTATCATTCTGTAGTTTAACTTGAGATCAGTTATTGTAAAACCTTTTGTTCCAGTCCTTTTGCTCAGGATTGTTTTATTTATTATGGTCATTTATTCTTCTAAATTAGTTTTGATTTTTTTTGTAGGTCTGTGAAGAATTTCTTCAGTATTTTGATGGGGATTACAATGAATTTGTATAGTGTTTGTGGTAGTAAGCCATTTGGGACAACATTGTTTCTGTCTATCCAAGAACATGAGAGGTCTTTCCATCTTCTAAGGTCTACCTCAATGTCTTTATTGAGTGTTCTATAGCTTTCATTTTATAATCCATCCATTCGTTTAATGGATTTATTCTAAAGGTTTTTTTTTTAATATTCCCCCTTTGAGATTACTGTGAATGGTATATTTTTTTCTGACTCCTTTCTCAGCATTTTCATTATTGCAGCACAAGAGAACATTTGATGTATTTATGTTGATCTTGTATCATTTTACTTTTCTGAATTTGTTTACCAAATCTAGAAGTCTTCTGGTACACCAAAAGGTCTTCTTTACAGAGGATCCTATCATCAATGAGCCTAGAACTTTGACTTTTTAATTTTTGGCTTTCAGTTTACCTTCACATAGCCTTTATAATGTTGAAGTAAGGTCCTTGTATCCCTATGTTCTCCAGCATTTTTAATATGATGGATTTTATCAAATTATTTTGATGGAATCCTAATCCTGAGATGATAGTATTGAGAAATATGAAGATTTCGTGATAAAACTGATCAGAAGAGACATAGAATATTACATTATACTATTTAAGAGAACCATCTGGGATGCTGAGCAATGTTTGCAAAGTCAGTCTCTATGGTTTTCATGCCTGGATTTGGCCAGGAGGAACAATACAGCATGCTGGGCTCTGGATTTAAAGCTGAGCGTTTACGAGTCAATTTGAGATTAGTCATAAATCCTCTTAAACTATTGGAAGAAAAAAAAAACAAAACGGAACTGTCCCAGAAAGAAGAAAGGAGATTGCTGACTAGAGGCCATGGAGATCCTGCAGCTGTACTGTGACCTTCTGCTGGCTCGGTTTGGCCTCATCCAGTCTGTGAAGGAGCTAGATTCTGGTCTGGCCGAATCTGTGTCTACACTGATCTGGGCTGCTCCTCGACTCCAGTCAGAAGTGGCTGAGTTGAAAATAGTTGCGGTTCAGCTCTGTGCCAAATATAGCAAGGAAAATGGCAAGTTATGTAGGAACAACCAGATTGGAACTGTGAATGACAGGCTAATGACAAAACTTAGTGTGGAAGCCCCACTCAAAATCCTGGTGGAGAGAATACCTTATTGAAATTGCCAAGAACTACAATGTACCCTATGAAACTGAGCTTCTGTGGTCATGGCAGAAGTTCCTCCTGGAGTAGAAACAGATCTCATTGATGTTGGATTCACAGATGATGTGAAGAAAGGTAGCCCTGGAAAAGGAGGAGGTGGTGGTGGGTTCACTGCACCTGTTGGTGGAACTGATGGAACAGTGCCAATGCCCATGCCTATGCCTATGTCCATGTCATCTCCAAATACTCCCTACTCATATCCACTGCTTAAGGGACCATTGGATGTCAATGGCATGCCAGTGGGGATTTATCAGGCCTTCCCCAATATTCATCCACCTCAGATACCAGCAACTCCCCCAGCATATGAATCTGTTGATGACATTAATGCTGATAAGAATGTTTCTTCTGCACAGATATTTGGGCCTGGACCCAAGCAGGAAACCTCTGAAAAATCCCTTTCCAAACCTATGGATAACTATGACAACTTTGTACTGCCAGAGTTACCATCTGTGCCAGACACACTGCCAACTTCATCTGCCAGTGCCAGCACCTCAGCGTCTAAAGACATTGACTTTGATGATCTTTCCTGGAGATTTGAAGAATTAAAAAAGAAGACATAGGTCTCTTAAACCAGGCAACCTCCACCTTCTGGAAGTTGAGACTGAGCAGTTTCTCCTTGTAACACAGAATCTCCGTGAAATTCCGTTTCATCTATTAAGCATCACTGAGCGTGACACTCTTCCTTGGGGCTCTCTTCCTGCTCTACCAAATTCTGTTGCTTTCCAGTTCTCTATTGAGACTAAGACACTAACAACTGGAGACTGAGGCCAGCACACTGGCTCCTGGCAGCTGTGCCTGTTTCCTGACAGAGGGATCCCAGGTTTTCTCCCTCAGTCCTTCCCCAGGAGAATGAGAAGATGAAGCATTGTAAGAAGAGCCACTGGAGATGGCTGGACTGTGGAGGAGAGCTCCTCGTGAAGTGTCTCAGCCTTCTGTTGTGGTTCCAGACTTGGAAACACTTCCCTCTGTACAGAGGGATTGTGCTGAGAATCAAGGACACTGTGTGTTTTCTCACTCTCATGTAAGAGAGAGAGAAAGTGGCTCAGGAAGCCATGGTAATGGTTCCTGAAATCTGGGCTCTCTCCTTGGCATGTACACTATTCCTTGTTGCAGGGCACTGCTCCACCTAGATCCAGTTATAAAGCTTGGTAGTTGCTAATAAAATTAGAAGAACCTGAAAAAAAAAGAGAGAGAACCACCCAAGTATATAATTACTGCAAATATGTATGGCCCTAATATTGTTGTACCTACATACATATAACAAACCCTACTCAATATAAGAAGCCAAGTATATACTGAAATAGTAATAAATACTGGATTCATTTTGACATATTCAGACATGCATAGACTATAATTTACTCCACTTAAATTCCACATATAAAAGTGGAATATATAAAAAACAAAGAATTTCACTCACATATATACAGTGCAATTCTTTGTGATATGTTCATACATGCACTTTTTAAACATTTGTGAAACTATCAACTATAATTGCATTAAAAAATTTTAATCCTCTTCTTAGGAAAATAAATTACAAGTGTGCTTAGCTGTTGAAGTTGTCAACCAGCATATTGCTTCTGTCTTTTTTCATATTCCTTTAGCTCTCTGGGCTTCATTTTTATACTTTCATTTTTATATTTACAGGTTTGCTTATGATTTTTTACAGTGTTTAATCTGCTATGAATACACCAATATATACTATTTTTTCTTGTGCATTATTTATCCATAGCAGTTCAATTTCTAGTGTTAATATCCAGTTCAATTAATACTGTCAATAGTGTCTCTACTTAATGATTTTGGCAGTATAAAATGTCATAAAGATTTATTTGTTTATTTATTTGTATGTGGTGCTGAGATTTGAACCTAGTACCTCACATGTGCGGGGCAATCACTTTGCCACTGACCCACAACCCCAGCAAGTAAATTGATGAAGTTAGAGAAGGTAATGCTAAGTGAAGTTAGCCAGTCCCCCCAAAAAATTCCCAATGTTTTCTCTGATATAAGGAGCCTGATTCATACTAGGGTAGGGAGCAGGAGCATGCGAGTAAGAGATGAACTCTAGATAGGGCAGAGGGGTGGGAAGGGCAGGTAGGGGGCATGGGGTTAGAAATGATGATGGAATGTGATGGACAATATTATCCAAAGTAAATGAATTGGTGTGTATATTGTATACAACCATAAATATAAAAAAATATGCTCTATATGTGTAATAAGAATTGTAATGCATTCCACTGTCATATATGAATAAAAAATTAATTAAAAATTTTGATGTTTGACAATAGTAATGTGTTTCAGTTCTTGGTCATTTGTTTGTGAGTGTGTTTGTGTGTGTGTGAGTGTGTGTGTGTGTGTGTGTGTGTGTGTGCGTGTATGTTAGTGAGGTCTTACTGCAAGGTAGCCAAGTTCTATTTTGAGGAGCAACCCAAGCTGCCTTAGTCAATTCTAATTGATTATTCTGCTCGGCATGCTTTATATTTTCCAGATTCTTCATATGCTTGAAATAATTAAATATGTACCATACATTGGTTATTACACCAAATAATTCTGTATTTTATAAGCTTTATTTAGCTTTGTTTTGGCATATAATATTTGGAAACAAGTTAATAATTATAAATATTGTTTTTAATATTTCTTAGATGAGTCTAGAAGAGAGATTATTCAGGATAAATTCTTCTGCTCACTAGGAGGAAATATTTTTGAGTGCTATTGCCATTCACATGTGTTTTGTCAGTCACCTGTTGAATAATTGAGGATGATTATCCCAAAATTGGGATGCCCTTTCATGTCCTTTCCCTCTCTCTTATGCTTGATTTTTTTTCTCTCCAAACTCTAGCTAGCTGGTTCTCATAGGCTCTCAGCTTTGTATCTTCTCCTCAGTATTTTTCTAGGCATCCCTTATACATTCTTTTTTTATTGTTGGTTGTTCAAAACATCACAAAACTCTTGACATATCATATTTCATACATTTGATTCAAGTGGGTTATGAACTCCCATTTTTACCCTGTATACAAATTGCAGAATCACATCGGTTACACATCCCTTATACAATCTTAAGCCAAGAAGGTGGGGAAATCACAGGAATCGTTTCATTTGTTTTTCATCATTTAGAGAACCTGCCTTTTATTTCCCTGTGTCAGTTTTTAAAATATATGTATCATATATGTTGTACATTTGTTTTATTTTGTTATTGTTTTTCTTTTTTAATGGAAAATTAACCCAGTCTCCATTTCTCCATATTGATTGGAAGCAGAAAAAAATATAAAACATATATTAAAGTGTGCTGTGAAAATATACTTTACAATCTTTAAAAAATATTCTTTGGTAATACTCTCATATCCACATCAGTGGGAGCAAATGTTATTCTTTTTTTTTAATGTCAAGATTTTCATCCCTTTTCACTCCTGTTCCAACCCTGGCCTAAGACTGTGTCCACTTCTGAAACTGTTATAATTAAATCCCAACAGGATTTTCTATTTTCAATACTCAGATTCTCTGCTCTGATATTTAACAGCAGTCAGAGCTATCCATTAACTACAGGTAGATAGCACCCATCTTTAGCTAAGATTTCTACAATGATTCTTTTATTCATCAGAATAAAAGACAAATTTTGCAATAGCTTAGGTGGTATCCCTTGGTCAGTTCTACATCATATCAGTCATTTTTTTTTCCATTTCTTAATGATATTTTAAATTCCAGATACCTTTTGCCGATGTTCCAGAATGAAGCCATCATTTCAGTGTTTAGGAATTTTTGCCTTAATAGTACTCTCACCCTGGAATAGATCTCCATTTGCTATCTATACAACCCACTCACTCAACTCTTCATTTTCAAGTCAAGTACTCAAAGGGATTTCTAACTTAAAAAATTAAGTGCCATCCTAGCTCCTTCTCAATTCTATTTTCATTTTGTTCAGTACCATCTAAAAACTGTATCAGTCATTTCCCATTAAATTTTCTCTAAGCTTCATCAAGAGAGTAAGCAACGTATGCTTACTGAACACATGAATCTTTGTGTATAATATCCGTCAGTTTTTTTCTGTTTGTGATAAGCACTACAGATAAAATGGTAAAGTTTTGTTGTAGATCAACTTACTAATATTGAACAAAGAAAGCCTTTGGCTTTAAAATAATATTTACCCAAAGAGAGGAGGCTTTAGTCTACCTTGAGAATTTAGGGTAATGATAAGTTATATTTGAAATTAAATACAAACTCCTATCTGAATTATAAGCCAGAATTAATCATTTACTAGAGACAACTTTTGGTTTGAAAATTATTTAAAAAAATTTTTTAGTTGTATTTGGACACAATACCTTTATTTCATTTATTTTTATGTGGTGCTGAGGATTGAACTCAGTGCTAGGCAAGGGCTCTACCCCTGAACCACAACCCTAGACCCTGGTTTGAAAATTATCAATGCTTTCTTTATTCTATGCCAACTGCACTTTGATTATTGCCTATCCTATAGATGCATCAGTACAAGGTTAATGCAATGCAAGATACAGTCTATACTGGCTATTACATAGCCATACATATTACATAATTTATTGTTACCATATACTAAAGTAGTAAGTTTTAAAGAAAATATGTACAGACATTTTCCAGGTTCTCTGTAGAGCATTTTTTACTTCTTTCTTCCTGAAAATGTAAATCATAGGATTTAGCACGGGTATTACCAGAGTGTAAAATACAGAAGCCATTTTACCAGTGTCAAAGGAATGGCTGGACTTAGGCTGCTCATAGTAAGAATAGAGTCCCATTGAACACCTCTATCACTGTCAGATGAGACCGACATGTGGAGAAGGCCTTGTACTTGCCTTCTGCAGAGTTCTTCCTGAGGATGGTAACAAGGATCATAATGCAGGACACAAGGACTATCAGAAGAGATGAAACCAAATTGAAAGATGAGAATATTAGAATGATCCGCCTAATTCCAGGTGTGTCTTGAGCACAGCAAAGATATAAAAGGCAGACTGTTACAGTAAAAATGTCTGATGACATTATGTCCACAAAATGGAGAAACAAAAATTTTTTTATGATGGTCAGAAAAGATAAAAAGACACTGTAGAGTTAAGGTTTTCCCACCAGCACATGAAACAATGCTTGTGACATGATGACTGTGTAGAGCAAGAGGTCACAGATGGCTACATAGTAGTCATAGACTATTGCTGACAAAATGAAAACTTCACTACTGTTGAACACACTGAAGAAGGTGAGTTGGGCAGCACAGCAAGAGTAGAAGATTGTAGATTGCTTTTCAACAATATTTACTAACATTTTGGGTCCCATAGCTATTGAATAACCAAGATCTATGAAAGACAAGTGTCTGAGGGAAAAGTTGTGTGCAAGTGTGCATCTATATTGGTGAGGGTAATCAAGCCCAAGTTACCAACCACTGAGATCATGTACACAATGAGGAAAAGCACAAATAATGGAGCCTGCAGTTCAGGGAGGTCTGTGATTCCCGTTAGGATGAATTCTTTCAGCACTGTTAGATTGTGTTTGTCCATCTAGGCACTCAGGAAACCTATACTGAAAATAAATATAAAAATAATCATTGATTTTTATTAGATTTTCTGATGAATACATGTACTTTATGTATTTACATATGGTAGTTGTGTTATATATTTGTGTATATGTTATGCACAGGTATTCTACACATTTGTATACAAACACACACATACACACACAAATGTACACCAACAAAGCATAAGATCAATCCATGTTGCCTACTTAAGGAATTTTATGAAATCTTGCATGTTGAAAAAATGACAAAGCAAATGTTAACTGAGAACATTGCCATACAGAGAAAACAATTGTTCACCACTCTCCAAAATACCAGAATGTTGTTCATTGTTAGTATGATATGAATTAAGGTCAAAAATAACTGACAAAGTATCATGGAATTCACTAAATAATTTTACTATGAGGGGTGCATTTTGTTTAGAAAATGATATTCATACTGTGCCCACCTACTATCTCACCTATTATTTATTTTGGATTTTTTTATTGATACATATTTGAACATATTCTTGGAGTTCAATAAGATATTTTGAGACACATATAAAAAGTGTAGTGATGAATTCATAATAATTAGCATTTTCATCTCTTCAGATATTTATCCCTTCTCATGTGTGGGAACCTTCAGACTCTTGTAGTTATTTTGAAATACATAATAAGTTATTGTTTACTGTAGTTACCCTACTGTGCTACAGAACACCAGAATCAGTTCCCCCTGTCTGGCTGTATTATAGTATTCATTTTGTCATCTCTCACTGTGCTCTCTTACCTCTATCCTTCCTAGTTTCTAGTGACCACTGTTCTCTACTTATTTGAGATCCACAAAGCAAAAGTTATATTTGTCTTTCTGTGTCCATTGGAACTTAATTTCATGTATGATGCGAGTGTGTGTTTGTCTGTGTGTGTGTGACTGATTTGTTAGAAAACCACCACCATATCTTTAAGGAGACCTATCCCAAGCGTGTTATCTGAGGATTAATTTAGCATCACTAATAATGGAGAACCCAATTGTATAAAGTGTGAATTTCACTGCATCTTGTGAAGTAATTTTAGCAAATGTGTTTATCCTGAATATGATCAGCACTTTAGATATGATTTCCAGTTTATGGGCAACACAAGGTATATAGAAACATGAAAAATGTAACTGGCATCAATTTGAGAAAATATTCAGAAGATAAATAAAACCCATGTTTCTAAAATGCTTCCAGATCATTAAAAACAAAACAAAACAAACAAACAGAAAACAATTGGAAACAGCTTTTGTCATCGTCTGAAGCCTTCCCCACCCTGATATTGAACAATGACTAACAGATCCATCATAAGACAGAAGAGCTACTAATGCATATCTCTTATTAATGTCATTGAAAAGTCCTCAGTTGGATAAGAAAATCAAACCCAATAACACAATGTTTTGGCACTGAACTGTAAACTTTAAAATGGTTAAAATGTTGAAATCAATGTTAGGCACATTTTACTAAACTTTATAATACCCTTTTAAATAGAGATGAATGGTAACATTTACTTTCATGCTATCAAATTTGATCGAATTTGTTATGATCAGTTAATCATATATTCATATCTATTTTCTGTGCATATTGGATTTCAGCATTTAAAAATCATTGAGTAATGCTTATTATGATTATTGTTACTATTCAAATATGTCTTTGAATAATTTAAATAAGATTTTTATTTTGCCTCATTAATTTGTTTATCTCATCTAATAAAATGAGACTAATGCCATTGTGAAATTGCAAAAGTCTGGCATCCTTTAAGTGATTTCTCTAGGAAAACAAAAACAAAAGCATATATGTATACACACACATATTTTAATAGTCAATTTTTATTGGTTCTTTTTAATTATATATGACCGTAGAATCCATTTTGACACAATTATAGAAGCAAAGAATATATCATATTCTAATTCAGTGAGAAATTTATGAAAGTAAACAGCCAGCTATTGTTATGTCACATCAATTAAGGCTTATAAAACAATGGCTTTCTGATGTCCATTTCCATTCATTGTAGTCACATTCTTGGTCTATACAGGAACTCTGAATTAATGTTTAAGTGGCAGTGCCTTTAGACACATACTTTTGTGGCTACGAAAAGCAGCATACAGAATTAGGCAATGTAGAGAGTTAAAGAGGTCCACTCATTCCTGAGCCTTGTTAGCCTCCTGCACACTACCAAATATGGGAGTTAACACAAAAATAATTGACAATAAGTGTAATGTAAAATGAGAGATGAAAATGTGCATTTATAAACATTCATGTGGTCACCAAAAAGAACTGGGAAAATGTTTTTATAAGAAGCTTATAAGTTAATAATGGAAAAGACACTTTGGTATCAAGCAAAATACATTTTTCTGCTTTGAATTTTGATAGGACTGATCCATTAGACAGGCATTTCTTCATCAGGATCAATTTTATGTTATTTCAAAAATAAGATGTTATGGTGTGATGGAGGTTCTGTGCAGAAACAGGTCCTTTAGTGTTTTGCTTTGGCTTTACCAACTACTAAAAATGACACCCTTTTAGTGGTGTTGGTAATTCTTCGAAATGCATAATGTATTTGAAACAGAAATGCAAGTATTACAAAAATATTGGTATACTATTTTAATTAAGAGGCAACTGGAAAATGTTATGGAAATAAATATGATTAATTGCAAATGACAATATCATATTTTGACATCTTGTTTGAGGATCTGAGTGAAAAAAAATAAAAATCTTAGGAATTTGAGGTTGGAATTTCTTAAATACTACCAGAAATTCATATTTGGGTTTCTGGTTTTACTATCAAATAGCTACTTGACTTTAAATACCTAACATTTACCAAAGATCATAATGCAGATGGTTGAAATATTGGAGTAGCCCAGAAACTGTGGTTATCAAAGCAGACTGCTAAAGTTGTGGCTACATCAATGAAGTCACTGGGGCTCAGGGGGAGTCACAGAAACACATTATCTATTCACCTCCAAGGAGGAATGTTTCCAGGTTTCCCGTGCATTGCTAACAGAGCTCAGTAATTTATGAAGTATCCTAGCTCCTTTGAGACTCTCCCTGGGGAAAGACTATGCAATTTGTTGATGATTCCTGAACATTGGAAAGCTTCAAACAAAACCATTGAGATATCTGAAAATTACAGAGTGCATCCTGGGATCCCATGTCAATGAAGTTATGTTAGATATCTCTCCACAACTCCTCTAGTTTAAGTCTCTATGCAAACCAGAGCTCTGAATTGAAAATGTTGTTCCTGTAGGATATACTGATAATCTTTTCTTAAGTACTATGTTTCTGTAGTTTAATGGATGAGGACACAATGGAGAAATGTTTAAATACAGAAAATAGCAATGTCATGTTTTTCATGATGTGATGAATAATATCTCACTCTCTATATATACCCCCCAAAAAATCACAGGAGGAAATAACATATATGCTTAGCTGTTTTTATTTGTTTTCTATTGTTCTAAATTTATTATCAAAGAGAATGCATGAGTAAACAAATACAAATTTCAAAAATGTTTTTATAATCTTAACACATCTAAATAGAAAGAATCCAGATAAGATAGAAACAAAAATTAAAAAAAAATTTTTCAGATCCAGAAGAGTCCTTTATTTTCCTTCTCACTATGAACTACCCTACCCTCATACAGAAAAAAAATCAAAATTGCTCTTTTGATTTTAACACTATTATTTCCAGTTATTTAAACTTAATGTTTTTAAAAATTGTTTTTGTATTATACAGTGTGATAATTTGATGCATGTTTATAATGAATAATGTCAAAAAGGGCCGTCAACATTGATGTTTCCTTATACCTTTAGAAATGTTCTATTAGCATGTGGTGCTAGTGCATATCTTTGGATATAATGTGATATTTCAATGCACATATATAGTATGTATTAATCAAATTATGGTAATTAACATTTTCATCTTACTGTAATGAGTGTGTGGAGCCTTCAAGCTTTTTCTTCTAGTTATTCCTAAAATCTGATGGATTATTTTGAATTATTACCACCTCACTATGAAATACCACACTAGAACACATTCCCCCTATCTAACTGCTTTGGAACCCATTATACCATCTCCCTCTCCCAACCTCCTTGACCCATAACATCATCTAGTAACCACTATCCAAAACTCATATTGATCTCCCACATGTGAGAGAGAAAACAGGATATATATCTATCTTTGATACATTTCACTTAGCATAATCCCTTTCCATTTTTTGTATTTTGCAGCAAATTTTGAGACACCATTGTTTTTCATGATGAATAATGCCTCACTCTCTATACATACCACATATTCTTATTCATTTCTCCACCGAGAGTTAACTAGGTTAATTCCAGATCTTTGCTAATGTGAATATTCAGCAATAAACATGGGTGTGAAGGTATGATTTTGTTTGGTGATTTTATTTCCTTTCTATATGTAACTGGGAGTGAAATAGTTGAATCACCTGATAGATCTATTTTTACTTCTTTTGAGAAACCCCCTTATTGTTCTCCCAAATGGCTTTACTAACTTACAATACCACCAACTGGGTCCAATAGTTCACTTTTCTCCACGACTTCACCAGCATTTATTATATTTTTTTTTATTTTGTCATTTTGATGATAGCCATTCTAACTGGGGTGTGGAAGAATTCTATAACTAGTAAATATGAGAAGTGTTATGTAGGCTTTAATGGATATCATTTACTGAATTCAGTACATTTTCTTCCATTACATTCTAGTAGACAATTTATTACAAACAAGTGCTGGATTTTATGATGAACCTATTTTGATTTTCTTTTTTACTTAGAGAAATGTCGACTCAACAGATAGGTTTTCAAGTATGAAATAGACTTTGCATTTTTTATTTCATATGTGGTGTTCTATTAGCTGTATCTCATTTTCTAAGAGGGAAGCATGAGTTATATCAACTCCAGTGTCTACTGAGTGGAATAGCATGTCTTCTATACTTGTTCTTTGGACTTTCTGATTTGTTTCACTTCACATTATTTGTAAGAGAATCTTCTTAATTCTCCTCCTTCTCTCACACTGCACTCCTCTCCCTCCTGCTGCTTCTTCATCTCCTCTGCTGCTTTCTTCTTCCTAGTTGTGTAAGATTTATTTTATGACTGTGTCTTGATGTATTTTCACATTGTTATTTTGATGAGCATCTGTATTATGTTAACTTTGAGCCTATAAAGATTCCATTTGCCAACAATATTCTCTCACTTATCCTTCAGGGTCATAATTTCTCAATAATGTTTTAGCTGCATCTTAGAGAAGGTAGAGAGCAGAATTTAGTATTTTAATCCTTGGTCTTTACAAATTATTATAATAATGTACAAACCGTAGAGTCAGGTAAAAAAGTTCTCAATATCAAGACTTTGAAATGTTGGTCAAAAGGGACATTTCAAGAAGATTTTTATTTTTTGAGAGAAGTATTCAGTTCACAGAAAGTTTAAGAGGAAAATGCAGGAGTTTTCTTTATATTCCATACATGTGCCTGTCTGGTTTGTTGAAATAACTCTCTCTGCTGCAGTACAGTTCTTTTATTCCTTTATACAAAGAGCAATTCACTCTATTTTGGTGGTAATTTTCTAGACTCTACTATTCTGTTATGTTCTCTTATTCTCTTGGTCTTCTATTTGTCTCTCTTTGCATTTTATCCCATTTATTTCTAATATATTTCAGTATTTGTTATTTTATTGATCTCTTTATTCTTTCTCCACTACTACACTTTCTCAATTGTCATGACAACTGCTAACAAAGAATGCTTTATTTATTCTATCCACCAGCAAAAAGAAAAAAAATTAAAAGACATGAAAAATTCCCAGAATTTTGAATTTCAGCCACTCTGGTGAATGTGTTTTCATATGACAGTATTTATGCTATACAATGATTGATGATCTTTAAAAATATTTATATATTTAATTTTTGTTTTGATATTCTGTTTGTTAAGTATTTCTGCAGGTGATTTTTCTCATTTCTCTATATATTAACTTGACAGCTAATGCTGGTTTTAGGATTAAGCATTTGCAGCCTGCAGTAGCAAATGCCTTAATCCCAGTGGCTTGGGAAGCTGAGGCAGGAGAATTGCCAATTCAAAATTAGCCTTTGCAAAAGCAAGGTGCTATTTTTATTAGTTATCTTTTGTTTGAAATTTTCTATTTCAAAATTACTGACATCAGCATTATTTGGTTGAATGTGTTGGAAATGTATTGACATTGCATTGCCTCGTCATTCTTCTTTGGTATACTTTTATAATTTGAACACATTAATTTTTGGTCATTTTTGTGTTTTTATAGATTGCTATTTACATTTTATGTTATTAGTCTTGTACCATATTTAAGGTATCTTTCCTTATCCAAAAATATGAAGCTATTACTTGCATGTTCTTCTAGAGAATGTTTAATTCTAGATTTTTTGTTTAAATTCATATGATTTCTCAATTAAATTTGAATTCTTCTATGTGTAGCCTTTAAAATAACAAGTACTTTCCATGTATACATGATATACAGAATGATATTTTGATGAAGAAATATATATATGTATATATGAATTAATATTTTGATGGATATATACACTATTCAACATGCACTACCACAATATTTACTGACTTTATCATTTATTGAGTATTATATAAGGCATACATATAAATGACAAAGTTTCATACACAGGAAGTCTAAGTAAACTATTTCAATGTACTAAACAGTCTAATCCTTTCTAAACCAACTTCCAGAGGTTCTATAGCAGACCTTTATTTTTGTTTAATATTCTATCTGTCCACATGTGTACCAACATCACAATTTCTAAAAAATAATGCAGTTTTATGTCAAGAATTGACATCTATTATTGGAACTCCCTCAGGTTCTCTCTTTTTCAAGATATTGCCCTAGTTTTTCTTGGTACTTTGCATTTCAAAGTTTGGCATCTATTTGAGTATTTTAAAACACTGGTAAATTTTTTATTGCTCCTCCATTAAACTTATAGAAAATTTTAAGGAGAACTCACTTATTCACAACATTTATTAATTCCAACCATAGACATGTTATATTGCTACCCTTAAATATTTTTTCAAAAATTTGTAGTGATATTATTTTATATTATAACATGAAAGTCATGTGACTTGTTCATTAGATTTTTCTTAAATACTTTAATTTTCATTGCTAGTGTAGCACATATTTTAAATTGATACTCAAATATTATGCTCTAATAGTTGCCATGTAATTGATATTTTATATGATGACCTTATAGTAACAATTTTTCAAGTGTAACTCATTTTAAAATTTAAACTTTTTTGGGAGGGGGGATTTCCATGTACAAGGTTATGTCTTTTAAAAGTGAGCAATTACAATTTTATTTTTTTTCTTTCTTAAATAAAACACTATATATATGCATATTTATACATATATATACACATTCATATGTGTATGTTCAATAAAGATAGATACTATAGTTTAATCGAAATCTGAGACAACACTTAGCACAGGGTAGATAGAGTGTCTTTAAAGTTGTTATTGATGATGCATTATTTTTTGTAGTGTATACCTGAAAAACACAATAGCATAGCTGCTTTGTCTACATCAATATGTCATGAGAAATCTATGTGGAAAGAGTGTCAAATAAAATTCAAACATGTATACTGATCTGGAAGACAAATCAAACTGAATATCAAAAGGTCCATCAATATTAACTCATCTAAATGTTGAAATCAAGGAAAATATTTTAGTTTCCTATGCCTTTTCTATGTAGACCTTTCAAAGAATTATTGTATATAGTAAACAGTTATTGATAAACTTATTTATTATATACACATTCTATATCGGACTTGAAATGAGACGTTTGCACAGATTTTCCCATATCCTCCACATGGCAACTTTAACCTCTGTATTTCTCAAACTATAGATAATGGGATTCAGCATGGGTATCACCAGGGTGGAAAATAAAGAGGTCATCTTGTCAGTATCAAAGGAGTGACTGGACTTGGGCTGCCCATACATGAAGAATAGAGTCCCATATAATACAACTACCACTGTCAGGTGAGACCCACAGGTGGAGAAGGCTTTACTTCTGCCCTCTGCAGAGTTCATCCTGAGGATGGCCAGGAGGATCAGAATGTAGGAGACAAGGATGATCAGAAGAGATGAAACAAAAGTAAATGCTGAAAAGATCAATATTATTAGCTCAATCTCTCGTGTACTTGAGCAAATCAAAGTTAACAAGGGAAGACTGTCACAATAGAAATGACTGATAACATTATTGCCACAGAAGGAGGAGATAAATATTTTTATGGTGGTTACCAGAGAAAGAGAGACAGTGTATAGAGACGGGATTACCACCAGCACCCAGCAAACTCTTTTTGACATGATGACTGTGTAGAGCAGAGGGTTGCAGATGGCCACGTAGTGGTCATAAGCCATTGCTGCAAGAATATAAAGCTCATTAAGGACAAAAAAGATAATGAATGCTAACTGTGTAGCACACCAATTGTAGGGAATTATGTTTTGAATAGCTACAAAATTTACCAACATTTTGGGTCCCACAGCTGTTGAGTTACCAAGATCAATGAAAGCCAGGTGTTTGAGAAAAAAATACATGGGTGTTTGTAGCCTGGAGTCCACCTCAGTGAGGATTATAATGCCCAAATTGCCCAGCAGTGAGACCATGTAGATGATGAGGAACAGCCCAAAGAAGGGAGCCTGCAACTCAGGGTGGTTTGTGATGCCCATTAAGATGAATTCATTGAACACTGTAAGATTCTCTTTATCCATCCAGGCCATTAATTTACCTGATTGTGGGAAGTATCATCAAAAATCCTTGGGTTTCAGGAGGTATATCACCTGTTAAAATTTAATGTTCCAAAAATTACATGTAAGATAGACTTAAGGATTATTTTTTTTAAACTGGGGATTGAACTCTCAGGGACTCAAATATAGAGCTATATTCCCCAGTCCTATTTTGTTTTGTATTTAGAGACAGGGTCTCACTGACTTGCTAAGCACCTCCCTGTTGCTGGGGCTGGCTTTGAAGTCAGCATCCTCCTGACTCAGCCTCCCAAGCTGCTGGCATCACAAGCGTTCACCACAGTTCCTGGCATGAAAGATTTTTGTACATTTTGTTGTTGTTGTTGCTGTTGCTTCTTTGTTGTGTTTGGTATCCGTGGATGTTCTGTTGCTGAACTGCATAACCAGCCCTTTTTAGTTTTAACTTAAAAAAAAATTAGACAGGACTTTGCTAATTTTCCAAGCCTGGCCTTAAATTTTCCAAGCCTGGCCTTAAATTTACAATCCTCCTGTTTCAGCCTCCCTGTGTAGGTAAGGGTTAAGCATGAGTCCCCAAGCCCAGCAGGCCTATATTTTTTGACATGAAGCAATTTAAAATGACTCTCCTCCATCCCTGAAGCTAAAACCTAACTTGAAAACCATTATGGCATTATGTTATCTTATTTCCATTACTTTGAAAATTGGTTTGCTTGTAATTCATAATTTACTGGTGTATCTGATAACACTATAAACTGACAGTTGTTTTCCTTATCTTTTTCACTGCTGAGATTTTACTCCTTATTCTTAATTGGTCATGTTTTACACAGGGGCCTCTGTTTCATTACCATATAATTCCCATTTCAAATGTAGATGTGAGTATTCAACCATTATTAACATGTTAATAAGATCATTATAGGAATAAATAAGAATTTTAAAATCTACATTAAATTTGGGTTAATCACAATTTTGGCTAAGATATTTAATATTAGGAAATCTAAGTATAATCTATCAAGTTATCAGATTATATCAGAAAGAAAAAATAAATATTCCAATATACAAATAAATAATGCCATTAATTATGGCTCAAAACAATACAGATTTAGAATTGGAAGACAATTTCATTGTCGATAGAATATATCAGAAAAGTTAAACTGCACTTAGTCTTAAAAAGAGAAAATTAAAACTTTTGAAAAAAAGTTAGAGATGTCCCATATAAATTTGTAGAAGTGCTATGTGCCTGGATTATACAGCAGTGTCACAAAATGTCAATTCTTTTTATTAACTAATAATTGTTTATTCATGTATATGATGTACATTATGATAATTTGATATGCATATGTCCAATGTTTAATGGCCAAATCAGTGTAAAGAATACTTCTATCTCATCAAATGTGAATCATTGTCATATGCCAGAATATGAATCATCTCATAATCTTTTGGTAATTTTCAAAAATATCCTAGTTTACTGTTACCAGTATTTAACGTGCTGTGCTATCCAAAATCATGACATATCCTTCCTCTCTGACCATGTTTTGGAGCCCTTTCTTACTCCTTCCTGTTCCTCCCATATAGTTCCCAATCTCTAGTGATCACTGTTTCACTTTCTTCTATGAGTTGCACTTTTTAGTTTCCATCAATGAATAAAATGTTTTATTTGTCTTTCTGTGTCTGATATATTTTGCTTCATATACATGTCGCTACAACTGATTTTGCCCAAAGTAATCTATTTATTTGATGACTTTCCAAACTCTTAATAGTGTATTTTTGTAGGATATGACAATGACTCTACTACTTATATAGAAAATGGAAACATAAAAAATACACAAGACATGCATCAAACTTCCCTATGTTACCAGATTTTAAGGAGTGTTAAGACAACATGGCAATGGAACAAAACAGGGTACTCAGAAAACAAAACAAAACAAGACATGTTTTTAATGAATTGTACTATATGATATGACACCAAGAAACTTAGGAAGGGGACTTAGGAAAGAAGAATCATGAATATTTCTAAAAATGTATTTGGCTCAGCAGTCTTTCAGTGAGTAAGCATCCGCAGAAATATGTATTAATTATTTAAAATCATAAGTGAAAAGGACAAACACCTACATTCTTTCATGCAACACAGCTGGAAAGCTAATGAGAGCTGTTTATATTTCCATTTCTTATTTTAAAAGGTACACTGCACTGTCTAAATTGATAAATACTAACTGTGTTATGCAAAGGGCATTTGTGAATCATATGAAATCAGCATCAATCTTCCTCAATTACATCTCTGAAGCAAGTGCTGTTAAAAAAATCAAGTTTGTGTGACTTCAGGAAAAAATGCACTTATTTATCTGTGAACTTTGGGTTTCAAAGTCCAACCCCAGATCTAGATAATGTGACTTTTAGTGATGAACCCTGCAGGTTTTTGTACTGGGTCATGAGTGTTTTTTTTTTTATTGTTGTTTTATATATGGGGGGAAATACACAGCATAAAATTTACCATTTTAACCATTTTTAAGTGTTCTTAGTTCAAAAGTATTAAAGACCTTTCTATAGTGTTGGTAATTATTTTTACTTGCCTAACATCTATATTATTTTTTCCTTAAATGTTCAAGAATAGGTTTTTAATATCCTTACAAACTATTGAAACCTGCATTATTCAATGTAATTATATTCCCTTATCTAAGATTCTAAAAAAAAGAACAATTGGCTGAGTTATATGGTCTTTTTTTGTACCTGTGTCATGTAACTTGTACCTGTGGAGAGATATGTGCAACCTCTTACTCTCTTCTTCCCATCCTCCAAAATACTTTTCCATATTCACTTGTGGTATATATTATCCATGAAGTTAAAAACAAATATGATCAATGCTTTTAGGTAATTTCATAAAAGAAAATTGTATTTCAAAGCATTGAACTGGGAATTGTTTAAGAAGTGTGTTATTTAATAGCAAGTATATGTACTAGCTGTGACATGGTTCATGGAAGAGAACTATTAAAACCCTGTAATGTCTTGCATGACATTGGCCATATAATTTTAAAAATGATTATTAGATTTTTGACACATTTCCTGACATTCGGAACCTTAATCCCCAGTGAAAACAGATCATGAAGAAAACTCTTCATGCATTTAGGTAACACCATACAATAGAAGAAGATAAAACATGCTTAGAACTAAGTCTCTAAATTGTGAAAATTTCACCCAAACTGAAATCTAAGCCCAAATATTTGATTTATAATTCTTACATGGGTGACCTTCCCTAACCCTTCATTGGTATTAAACTCAATTTTACCCCCATTAAAACATATTGTGGAGATAGTTCTACGTTTTATGCCTCGTCATTCATATAGGAACAACTGCAAATTTAATACAGAAGCAGAGGTATCCTGTTATTGTGTTGTATACTAGCCTAAATCAGAACATTGACTATTTTAACTTGCTTTTACCATCTCTTTCAATTGCAAATCCCACTGTTATTATGCTTCCTCATCTGTCATCACTTTGTGCCACTTCTCCCATGGTCCGCAGACATGGTGGACTTGTTCTGACACCTTGACCGCTTTGCACATTGAGTATTCTTCTTTCATGAGGACAAAGTGTCTAGAGAGCTTTCAAGGCAGTCTGAACATCCCTGGGATTTCACAAATGACAAGGACTAATATTCAACCAATAAGGGTCTTCTAGGAATCAATGAGTAAATGTCCAAGCTCCTGTGTCCTTCCTTGGCACTACTCCATGGAAAGTTCAGCAGAACCTCTCAAATCATCTTATATGTGTGAACCTCGGTTTTTTATGGCTGTACAACATTCTTTGCTAAACGTGTCATTAGCTTTAACCCTATTTTGTCTCATATTCTCCATTCCACCATTTATGCTTTCTGGAATCACTTATGAAATAAACATCATATACTTACATCTTTTCTTCAGAAGCTGCTCTTGGGGGAATTCATACTGTGTCCAATCCAGTCTTACATGGTGTTAATGAAAGCAGACCACATTTAACTATGGCACATGTGCAACTCTACTGGTGCATGATAGAAAGAGAAAACAATAGTATTAATTTACTGCATAACTGGAAGTCCTATCAGAAAGCTATTTTTATTTGAGGCTCTTACACTCAACATCAACACCCTATATTCTTTCTCAATATATTCATTGATTAGAAGAGTATAGCATAGAAATACTAACAAAGAGAATCAGGGTTCCTTACCAACCTTCAAAAAACACAACAATAGTATTTAAAACCACCTCATTCTTCCAGAAAACATAAGCTTGGGAAGTAGATTAGTGACTATGACAAAATATACTAAGTCTGGCATTGCTGAGTAGAATTTTGAGTGTAGTTTAAATTGAAAAACAGTGTCAATCCCTAGAACTAATCTGGCAATCATGATGACCAGTTCCAACTACACACCTAAAATGAGAAGTGGGTTCTTGTTCTCCTGTATGACTACTAACTTAACTGCAGTCAGAAAAACTGATAAGTATCTTTTTTTTTTTAAAAAAAAAAGGTTGTTTCTTGGGGCTTGAACAAAATTTCATGGTTATTCCCAAAGCATGTGGGAATGGCCTCAATGCCACTTGGGTATTGGTTAATTATCCAGAGTACCAGTGATTTCCCTATTGGAGAATTCTTTTACATTATTCAGCTGCTTTTCTTTGTTATTAATTTCATCTCCACCACTCGTATATCTGTTTTAATTATAGCATCTATTGGATGCATGATTTGTTCATCCATAATGTCACCATTTGACATTTTCCAGAATGGCTTACACTAGTTATTTGTCTGTGGACCGGTAACTTTTGACCATCTCCTATAGCAATTCTAAAAATCTCAAAACATGTTCATATTATGTGTGTAACTCAACTTTTTAAACTTTAGTAAATAAGAGATAATGAGACCTTAATTCCATATCACTCCTCACTTCCTATCCCCACTTTAAGTCTCCTTTTCCACATATTTACCTTCTCTTCAAGTGTTGCTATGTGTCCCTAAGAACTAGAATATTTTTATAAAGTAAAAATAATGTACATTTAATGTGCACATACATGTGTTTTTTATTTCTTTTTGATACCTCAGGTTTCATTAAATTATGTTTTAGAAATATATTCATTTTAATATACATGACATCAGAATTTAATGAAGTCTATTGAGTCTAATTACTATAATCTGTCTACTCCTATTTTATATACACATTTTTTATACTAAAGGAGTTTAGTTTGTCAATAATTCCTGATATCTCCACATGTTATCAAAATTACCAACATGTGTGTGTCTTCACACTGGTCCATGAATAGACATCTCTGTGATATACCTCCTTGAGTGCGTACTTCATTCAGGAGAAACAAATTTAATTAATTTGGATAAGGATGGGTTTATTTTAAGATTACATTAATATACATCCTATCATCAATGTACGAGAATTTTGTACTCCCAAATTCCAAATTATGAATATATATTGCTGACACATGATGGTCAGTGATTAGAATATGAAATCAGATCAGATAAAACTTGATAAAACTAAAATTACTTTAATTGCTTTGATACCTTATTTTATTAAGTAATATGAATACTGGACTAGATTTAATATACAAATAAGCAAAGTTCAGGTTCATAAAAAATCCAGATATTATAACAGAGGCAAAAAAATAACTTTTTATTGATTTATTTATGAATAAAATTTTCATATTTCAGTGTCTATAAAGTGATAAGAAGGAAGACTTTCTTAAAGTTTTTATTATATACCCTGTTTGAGATCATAGCAATTCTTACAACAGCAGCAACAATAAAAAAAAATCTATCTTTTGAACATAAACACTTTCAATAAGCTTAATTCTAGCATACTTTGGAGCCATTGTAGAATGGAGAAAAATGAGAGGCAGAGTCTTAACTCTTGGCAAAACTTTAAGTGTTTTATTTCTGAAACTGATCTTTGCTTTTTTTAAAGTATCATTGTACAAAATTCTCATCCATTGTTACCTGAATATTTCTGAATATCAGTTAACATAATATAACACTACTCCTGAAATATGGATCAAACACAAAGGCTGAGAGAGTTCGTGACTTCCTTTTTGGGAAAAGTGGCAAAATGTTTTCACATTCCACATTGTCAACATTTGAATAAACCAATCTCTCTTATTACATTCCAAAAATACATTTAACTTCTCATCCCAGTAAAAAAGGATAATACAAAATTTTGCATATAATTTCTTAATGGCAGGTTACCATTATCCAGTTACAAAACATTGAATAATACAAATACCAGCCAAGTTTGTTATTTATATATAAATCTGAAGGAGACTACTGCTACAGATAAGTTTTGTTTGGAGAACACCAATTTGATAAAGTGTTCTCTTAACCTTTACATTCTAAAAGCCTTGCATACTTGAAGAACATAAACACATCTAAAATACAAAGAGTCCAGTAATGTTTAGCATCATAATTACACAGATGTTTCTATATTAGCTGTTTAACTTTTAAAGTAAAATTTAGAATTTATAGTATTTGTTAAGAAAAATCACATGTCTACATGGGTTAGCAATAGTAGAAAAAATCAAAGGATAGTCTTACTTCTCTTATACATTTAGAAAACAATGTTAGTGATCAGAAATAGACCTAGTCAAAGCAAACAAATGTAAACCAAGTCTTCAAATGGCAGTGTAATCCTTCTATGTCAGATGCAATGTATAAAAGAGAGCACTTATTGATTACTTTGCTAGTAAATCTACATGAACTTTCATTTTACAAACTTTAAATGACAGACAAGATGGAAAACTTTGATAATGCTGATAAAATAGTTGTGGAAATGATACAAAAAAAATGACATACATTCAATGAAGGAGGTGGGATGAGTGATCACAAAACCTTTTTCTCTTTTCTTCATGGGTACGTTGCTAGATTATTTTACATTCTCCTCATTGTTAGTGTTGGCACAAGACTGAATTCCTGCCTATATAAGGTGTCTCCCAACATAATATAGGCAGTAGGCAGGTTTTTTGCAGGGAGAGTGGTCTTAGGGGATTGAACTCAGGGGCACTCAATCACTGAGCCAGCACTTTTTGTATTTTATTTAGAGACAGGGTTTCACTGATTTCCTTAGTGTCTCACTGGTACTGAGGCTGGCTTTGAACTCTAGATCCTCTTATCTCAGCTCCCAAGCTGTTGGGAATACAGGCATGCACTATGGTGCCTAGCATGCACTAGGCAATTCTTTTCATCACTCCGTCTTATGCCCAGTAGCTTCCTCAATGAATTTCTGTTACAGAGCTTGTAATTTACTTTTCTACTGTTAAAAAAATCTCTAGGGAAAAAACATTAAACAGTCCTGGGGTCTTGGTACACACCTGTAATCCCAGCAAAACTCTGGAGGCTGAAGCAAGAGGACGGCAAGTTCAAAGCCAGTCTCCACGAATAAGCAATACCCTAGGCAACTTAGTGAGACACTGTCTCAACATATAATAAACATGTAAATAAACAAATAAAGGAAAATAAAAAGAGCTGGAGATGTGACTCTGTGGTTTAATCCCTGTTGCCAAAAAACATACAAAAAAAAACATGGAACAGCCATAGGACAGGCAGGAAACCATTAGAAAAGTGATCACAACAGAAAAGATGTCACTCAATCAAAGATTGGCTTCCTAACTGCAATAATGATTGCTTGGTCATCAAAATGAATCATTTTGTTTGTTGGTTTGAGGAGGGGGTACTGAAGATTGAACCCAGGTGTGCACAAACACTGAATCACATTAGCTCTTTTCTTTTGTTCTTTCTTTCTTTCTTTCTTTCTTTCTTTCTTTCTTTCTTTCTTTCTTTCTTTCTTTCTTTCTTTCTTTCTTTCTTTCTAAAGACATGATCTCACTAAGAGCTTTGCTAAGTTTCTGAGGCTGGATTTGAACTTGCAATCCTTCTGCCTCAGCCTCCCAATATGCTAGGATTCCAGGTGTGCACCACTGAACCCAGCATTAACATCTTAACATGAAAGATTTTTATTTCTACAACCTGAAAAGCATTTTACTTAACACAATACAAACTTTTGAGTCCATACCTTGAATCAAATGTTTTTATGATTGTACAAACATTAATAACCTTATCATTCAGTATATATTCTATCTTTAAGAAATACAGTATAACTTATTTTTAATAATCAGTGACCTATTTAAAACACTATACCTCAAATGCCTCTTCTTGCTAGAATTTCCTTTTAAGAATATATTTTGAAATTTCCATAGTTAACCCAAATCCATCTACATATTGAGATGAAGGAAAATTTTTTCTATATCACAACTACCACTCCAACAAAACTACTCCAAATCAAACAATGGGTTGTTGTTTTAAAAATATTTTAAGAATTATATTCAACAGCAGGTTGTGGAGGTGCATAACTGAGATTACAATCTCAGGGGCTCTGGAGGCTGAGGCAGGTGGATCTCCAGTTCAAAGCCAGCCTCAGTAACTTAGTGAGGCCCTAAGCAACTTAGCAAGAATCTGTGTCAAAATAAAAAGTGAAGAATAGGTATGGGGATGTGGGTCTGTGGTTAAACCCCTTTGAGTTCAATCCATGGTACCAATAAAATAAGGAGGAGGAGGGGGAGGAAGAGGAGGAGGAGGAGGGTAAGAAGAGGAGGAAGAAGAAGAAAAGGGGGAGGAAGAGGAGCAGGAGGAGAAGGAGGAGTGGCAGTGAGGAAGAGGAGAAATTAGAGTGTTAGCACCAATGCTGGACTGTAATGTGTCATGAAAGTTAATATGTTGGAGACATAACTTGTGAAATGACCTTGATATTCATAATGCAATATCTTTGTGCAATACAAGTGTGGAAGAATTGAGATGTAGAGAGAAAAGAAAGAGAACAGAGAAGAGAAAATATTAAAGGAGTCTTTATAATTATTTAAGCTGGAAGAAGGTATAAGATGGGTAGTGGGGATTTTGTTCAGTCACACCAAGAATACGGAGGTCAGATGCTAAGATAAAAAATCTTATTTTGCCTCTTTTCATCAGTAGCTATAATTTTTTCCATACTCTATTCCTATTCTTAATGATCCTCTTGAAAGGGTTCTTTTTTTTTTTGCCTATGAAGGTGATTTGTGTAATAGTCCTTTGGAAAGTACAGATAATAGGTATGACTTTAAAACCTGTTTACTTATTTTGGTTAACATATAATATACAGGAATCAGGTACCATGTGGTGTTTCCATAATGTGATGTTTTGACTCAAGTATACATTATCATGATCAACTCAGGGTAATTTGCATATCCATCACCTTAAACTTTCATCCCCCCCCCTTTTTTTTTGATAGTGACATTCAAATCTCTCTCTTCTAACTATTTTGAGATATTTAATATATGACATTAAATAGTGTAAGATTATCTTAATTATTTTTACCCTTCTGTAAAAATAAACTTTTGAGAATAAGAACAGTATTCATAAAGTGGGAGTGGGGAAAGGAAGAAGACTATAGTTATGCCCACAACCTATATATGAATACTTTTAGAATGTAAAAGAAAAAAAAAAACTGTAACAGCACCACAATCACACTGATGTACTTGTATGAGTCAAGTTTAGCTCTTATAGAAAAAAAAAATTGACTTAGCAATATAGTGTAATACTCTAAAATAACAGTTGTTCTTTAACCTGAATTTGCACACTCCAATTCCCCTAAGACTAGTTTCTGTAAATAATAAAACTTAAGAGACACAAGAAATTATCTTGGTGGATTATATCAGATTAATATTTTAAGAAATCCTTGTTATTTTAACCCATGGAGTATTAAACTTTGGTTTATGTCAGTACATTAATATTTGATTTGTGTCTGGGGAAAAAGTCAGTTTTCCTTTCTTCTCAGCTCTTTATTTAGGCAGCCTAATTAGCCTCTTGAATTGTAACAGATCCTATGAAAAGAGCTGTTTCATGCATTTCTGTAAGCATGTTCCATGCCAGTTCTTCATCCTCATACATTAGGATCTTTTTGTTTAAATTTTTAATTTGTTATATATGACAGCAAAATGCATTACTATTCATATTACACATATAGAGCAAAATTTTTCATATCTTTGGTTGTATATAAAGTATATTCACACCATTTGTGTCTTCATTTATGTACTTAGGGAGTTATATACATCTTATTCCACCATCTTTATTACCCATATACACAATGGAATATTACTCAGCAATAAAAGAGAATAAAATCGTGGCATTTGCAGGTAAATGGATGAGGTATGGGAATATAATGCTAAGTGAAGTTAGCCAATTCCCAAAAAACAAATGGTGAATGTTTTCTCTGATATTAGGAATTTTCTTTTTAAAAGAGGAAAAAGGCTTAAATAACTTTAGTTGATTGTGTTAAATATACATAACCAATTTATGTACATGCAAACTTTGAAATTTATCCTCCACAAATTGTTTGCAACTTATTTACACATTTTATAACATTTTACAAGGCAAAAGGCATTTTTTATGTAGAGACATTTCCTTTTACTTTCTATATTAAAATACATTCCCATACTTAAAACTTATATCTATTTGCTAATTAATGACCTCTATAAAAATTTATATATTGAACAACCATTATGAAAATTTTGAATACAGACAAATTACTCCACTTTAACAAGATGAATTACTTTTATTTTAATAGTACTTTAATTGAAACCCAACTAAAACCTTTAACAGTCTTTGTATATAAATCTCACCTGACAGAATCTTAACTCCCAGTAACTCTGTTTTTAGTGAAGACAGAGGGGAAAAAAAAAAGTCAACCTTTCACCCATTTATCAATTTATGAAAATGTGTATCATGTTTAAATATATCTCAGCTGAGTGTCCTTGATTTTAAATGTAGTAGTTGACATTTAGCATTTTAACTTTGGAAATTAATCAGATGTTTCCTTTAACAAATACATATGTTTAATCCCATTTATGATAAATCTGATTTACTCAGTTTTAACTGTAAAAGCCAAGATATCAAACAAATGTAATTAACACTATTAACCATGTTCTTCCAGTTGAAGAAAATTCTTAAAACAATGAATATTACATTTAAAAAATTTTACAGAGACCAACATTTTATTAATTTTCTGACCACCTAGAAAAACTTGTGAGTTAGTAATTTTAAATAAATACATCTTTATTTTCATCTGTTTACCCAGTTTAAACTGAACTTCTTTTTTATGTCCCACGAATTATAAATTATTTGGGTCCATTTTTTAAGTTTTAAACTATGATCGCTCATTTATCTACATTCCAGTTTTTGGTACCATGTACATACATACACAAACACATTTGTAGACACAACAATATAATACACAGATGTGCATACACACACAAAAAAAAAACACACAGATAAGAAACAAAGATTTTGTAATAAGTGGAGTTCCACAGGTAGGAGGCAAGTACAGATGTTCTTTAAAGCCTCTATTAGATTTTGCTTGTTAGAAATTAAAGTAGAGCCTATCAGACTTTTATATGATGTCTTAAATATACAGTAGGACTACAGTTGAAATGTCAGGTAATAAATCTTATAGCCATGACAGACACTGAAAATAAATGTTTCAGATGGCCATTTGTCCTGATGACAGTCAGATTTATCCCCAACACCAGCATATCTTACACATTTGGGATCTTTCTGCATTTCTTCCCAGTGCTATAACATTCAGGAAGAGCCTGTTAATAAAACAGAGCAAAAGAAAATAGTCATCCAGGCCAGAAGCACCTCAGATTTAAATGTGATCTTTTGTCCTATTGACTTAACCAATTCTCTGTAAATATTGTAGGCTTTGTAGGACTTTGCAATTTACATTTTAAATGCAAGCCTAGGAGAGATAGATATCTAACAAAAACTAAAAAGGAAAGAGGGCTTTAACTATTCTTTTTCTTCTTTAAAAGTATTTAATACCAGCAGCTTGGGAGGCTAGGACTGGAGGATCACAAATTCAAAGCCAGCCTCAGCAAAAGCAAGGCACTAAACAACTCAGTGAGTCCCTGTCTCTAAATAAAATGAAAAAGAAGGCTGGAGATGTGGTTCAGTGGTTGAGTGTTGAGAGCCTTTGAGTTCAATCCTAGTACCCAAAATAAATAAATAAATAAATAAAATTATTTTCTTCAGATGTGGTACTGCAGTTTATGTTTTTTTTTTCTTTTTTCTTTTCTGGGGAACCTGTTGTAACAGTGACAACATTGCTGACCTGGGTACTTGTAATTCCGATTTTTCCCATTTTCCCTCCAATTCCTGTTTACTCTCAAGAGGCAAGGGCTCTGGTGGGGAGGATGAGGTGCTTTCAGCAGAGAACTTCTTGTTAACTGTTTACAGTTTTAACAGTGTTCTTAAGTCCAGAAATCATGTCAGATGCCAACTGTTTTGTGCCTTCATGAGGTGGATGGAGACAATTTCCTACTAATGACCACAAAGTGAAAGTAGCCCCAGGAATTTTGTCAGGACCTCAGATGCATACTTAGTATACAGCTGTTTACTAAGTCTCTCTCTCAAATCTCCACATTTACTGTTCCTTCTTCAGGGAACCAGAGACAAGTTTTGGTGACAAATTCTAAAAACTGCAACAACTGCGCCCTTTTTGATTTAAACAAAATTTTAAGCAAAACAACATAGAAACATCCCTTTCTTTGGATCCAAGCTTTCCCATGTTTTACACCAAGCTATAAACTTGCTCCTCACCTTTTTTACCTGATGCACATCCTCAGGAGCATCCCACCCATCTGACAACTTGAAGAAGTTCCCCTGTGTCCAGTCCCTGTAGGGGCAACAACTCCCACAACTTGAATGGCTGTTAATTCAGGTAACCTGATGAGGGACAATGAGGGGATGAATAAAAGATAAACAGAACCACAAAGAGAGAAAAAGCTGGGGTCGGGTGGCTCACAAACCCTGGCAGGCAATAGTGAGCAAAAGCCAGCTCAGCATGTTTATTATAAAGGTTTATCATTAAAATGACTTATTATCATTAAAATTCTGTGCAGCCCAATTATAATTATCAGCCTGCACCCATAATTTTCTCAAGCTGGCATCTGAACTTAAGGTCAAGAACTTATAATTCCATGGAAGGCAGGGAACCTCATTTTAAGCTCGGCATCACCTTAGCAACTGGGCAGTCTTATTGGTACCATGGAACTGAAAGTTCCCCGAAGCAGCATCGTTCCTGTAGCCAAACAGCTCAAGGATCATGATTCAGTCACCACTCCTAACAAGCAACCTCTGTGAAATCAAAATTTTTAGACTTCTCTTATGAGTGATAGCATGCAGTGTTTAATTTTGGTGCCTTACTTCTTTCATTTAACATAATGTCCCAGGACTGACTATACTGCCACCAGTCATAGGATGCCAAGCTTTGTTATGGCTTTTAATAGAATTTACTCATTGTAACTACATTTTCTCTATCACTTCAATTGCTGAGGGGCATTTCAGTAGATTCCATATCCTGATTATTGTGATTGCTGCTCTAGTAAACAGCAGGGTACAGGAGTCTTTTCAATATGTGGGTTTCTCTTCTCTTGTGTATATAACAGGTAGTAGGATTTCTGGATCCCATGAGAGTTTCTTTTTGATTTTGTGAGGAGTCTCCACACTGTCCTCCACAAAGGCTCAACTAATTTGCATTACCATCAGAAGTATATGGGAAAGGTCTTTCTCCACAGGTCCACCAGCAGTTGATAATTATGTTTGTCTTTTTGATAATAACCATTCTCACTAAGATGAGGTTATATCTCATTATGATTTTTATTTTGATTTTTCTAATAATTAATGGCATTGAACATCTTTCTATATATCTATTAGCCATTTGTGTGTCTTCTGCTGAGAATTATCTATGCAGATCTTTGGCCAACTTTTTTTCATTGGGTTATTCATGTTTCTGCTCTTTATTGGTTGAGTTTCTTATATATCCAGAACATTAACCCTTGCAGAGAAATACCTTAAAAACATTCCTCCTATCCTATAGGTTGTTTTATTGCTCTGTATATTGCTTCCTTTGTTCTACAGAGCTTTTTAGTTTGATGTAGTCCCATTTGTCAGATTTAGTTTTATTATCTGTGCATTTAGGTTCAGATCCAAAACACCTTTACCTATTACATTGTCCAGTAATACCTCCCTATGAATTATTTCAGGACTGGTATGGCTTACCACATTGTAGACTACATGAGGGAAAGCATAAAGATTTCTAGGGAAATAGCATCAGTTTTTCAAATCAATCTTAAAAGGCAAGAAAAATATTCACTGGAGACATTAAAATTCCTCAACTTTTTTGAACTGCAAGAAAAAAGGTCAATTAAAATCACATTTTGGGGGTTTTTAATGTAGTGGAAAATACATTAAACCTAGAAAGTCTTGGACTTAAAGAAAGTATTGAGATATATGTTCATAGTCCTTCAAAACAAAATGGATTCCTTAAAAAATAATGTGGTCCTCTAGTCAATATTTGGGTTTAAATTTGTAAAAGGGAATTCACTACTTTTCTGAATTTGTAGACACTTGATGGCTTGTGTAATAATTAAGTTCCTGAGGGACTTTGATGTTTGCCCCACCTGAGATTGATACACTTGTGATGCTTTCTTGTACAGGGCATTCCTTTATTATGGTATTGGGTCAGAGCTATTGATTTACTACAGATATAGTGTGAAGGACCTCTATGAATTCCTTGTCAAGTACTCCCTAAATTTCCTGAGTATGCACAGACAGTGCTTCACTTCATGACTATATCTTACATCTCCTATCTCCTCTAGACCCCTCAAAACATTGTTTACTGTTAGTACTCACACAGGATATGCTATGGAACCTCCTGGGCACCAGGCACAACCTAAAAGATCAGGGGAATTAATGGTATAATCTCCCCTTGATCAATAGGAGATCAGAGGTGACCAACTAGTTTTGTATCTTGCTTCATTAAATATTTGATTGGCAGGTATATCTGCTTGGGTTGATGGAGTTGGATTCATCACAACTGAATGAGAGTATGAAAAATATGTGAGCATGTGCCTAAGATCTTGCATTCATTCAAAACCTTTAAATTAAATTATTTTTTTGTTTATCTATTATTTAAGCAAGGCTCCGTGTAATGATTTTGGGCAAAAATAAATAAATAAATAAATAAATAAATAAATAAACAAACAAACAATATAGAAAGTGTAGATAGTATGTAACACTTGTGAGGTACAATATTGAACATTAGATGATGAGATTACTACCAAATTTTAGGTTGTCCAGTTTCATAAAATATGCCAAATGAGACATTGTGTAGAGAATAATACTCCCATCAAAAAATTCCATGTCCTGATTCCCAGAACCTGTGAACATGTTACCTTGAATAGAAAAAGAAATTTGATGATGTGATTGCACTAAAGATTGGGAGATTGACAGGGTCTCATGGATCACCTTTTTGGCTCAATCATAATCACAAGAGAAAGACCATGAGGATCAGAGGATACATGGCCATAAAATCAGCGATGTAATTGCTGGCTGGAAGTGGAGCACAGACCAAGGGGAAACCTCAAGAAGATGAAAAACCTTGTAAACAATCCCCTTGAGCTTTCTGAAGGAGCAGACTTCTGTCTCCCAAAAACACAAAAATAAATAAAATTGTTTACACCTAAAAAGATCTAGCTAATTCTAATGGTGTCACTTGAGACTAGAAATAGCTATTAGTGTGAATATTTTTTTCATTTCTTCTGCAACTTTAAGATTAGATTCAGATGATAATTCATTGATCAGAGTCCCAGAGTTCCTAGATTTGGTTTATTTCTGATTTTCATAAAAATATCATAAATGCAATTTCTTTCCAGTTAATGCATTTGCCTCATGTTTCTAGATCTTTCTCCTTCATTTATTATATATTGATAGCATTTTACATGTACAAAGATTTGCCACCTGGCAACTATTAATTTTTTTTTTTTATCAGGAAGACTCTTGGGAATATGTGACACTTGCATAAATATACAAAAATGTCTTTTATGAGGGAGGGCATAGTTTTATTTCACTCCATATTACATTAAATGAAAATACTAAAAGAAATAATATTAAATGTTATGGCTTCATAAAAAAGATAATATAATAACTTTTACATTAGGTAGAAAAATTAGTTATACATTTTTTGGATGAATGACAGAGTTTTGTTTTTTTGTACACATACCAAGTGAGAGGGGTAAAAGAAGAATATGCTTATGTTGACTTATTTTAGTCTATTTTTTCACATGTTCTTTTCCATGTGTACTAAATGCTTTTTGGTTAGTCAACATCTTTTGCTAAAAGTGTAGTTTTTCTGTGATATACATTTATTATTAAAAACAAGATAAAATGGTTCCTAAAAAATTGAGAACTTGATGAAGAAAATTCTGCAAAAATAAAATATTATCTTTAGTAGTTGAATAAAGTTTTCTCTGGCAAAGAGGGTAATCTCAGATTTGTCTCTTTTCCAAGAAATTATTGTCACCGACCTCTATCCCCTACAGTCAGTCTATCTCATTGTCACAGTAAAAATGGTTGATTATGTTGGATGAGCAGTAAGACACAGAGAACACACATGGTGTCACGACAATAGCTGTACAAAAGCCATAGAAGTAGGTGAGGGACACCAGCAGAAGGCAGATCCGTTGAGATACCACCACCATGTAGAGCAGGGGGTTGCAAATGGCCACATAGCGGTCATAGGGCATCACGGCCAGCATGAAGATCTCTGCTACAATGAAAACCAGAAATCCTCCCAGTTGTGTGGCACATTCATAGTATGAGGTGGTTTTCTTACTTACTAAAAAGTTGACCAGCATTTTAGGGGCAATGACAGTAGAGTTGCCAAGATTGATGACAGCCAGATGTCTGAGAAAGAAGTACATAGGGGTCTGAAGCCGAGAATCAGCACTGGTGAGGGTGATGATGCCCAGATTCCCTGTCACAGTGAGCCCGTAGATGACCAAGAAGAGCAGGAAGAGGGTAATCTGCAGCTCTGGGCGGTCTGAGACTCCCATCAGAATGAATTCAGTCACTTGGGTGAGATTTCCAGAAGCCATTTATTTTGTTGTTTGTCTTTAATGGGAAAAAATGGAAAGATACAAAAGTCACCTTCTCTGTTACATGCTATATTTTTAAGTGTATCATTTAAAATCTTTATTTTGATTGGGAAACCTTTAAATGATTCAATACTTAATTGCTTTCCATCCAGTCTTTTCCAAATCTCAGAAACACAAACTCACCAGACACAATTGAGTCTCTTAGATCTGTATGGATAAACAATTTATTTGTTCATTATTTACACACACACACAAATACATGAAAAGTATTGTCCCATAGAACCCAGTGATGGCCACCATATGGGAAGCACAGGTTGTTGATCCTAAGAGGAACATATTCTCAAAATGGCAAGGAAAATTTTCACACACACACATGCACACACACACACATATTTAAATATATTAAGTGAATATATATATTCAATGAATATTTATTTAATCTCACTTTTTCTTTTGTTGTTTTTGGGGATTGATCCCTGGGGTGCTTAACCACCAAGCTACCTCCCCAGACCTTTGTTTATATATATATATATATATATATATATATAATTTGGAGTCAGGTTCTGTCTAAGTTGCTCAGGGCTTTACTATGTTGCCCAGGCTGACTTTGAAATTTCATTTCTCCTTCCTCAGTCTCTTAAGTCAGTGGGGTTATTATAATGCAAATATTAGTCATATAAGCATCAAACTTCAGATATATACATGTGTGTGTATATGTATATCCACACCTACGTGTTTTCCTGAGTGCCCATTAAGAAGTCAGTGAATCAGAATGACCACCAGTTACCTTTCCTTGGCTTCCACAGTTTTCCTATTCAAGTTACGCTTGTCATCAATCAACCTAGAGAATTTCAATATTTCCTTTTCTCCTTATTAATTGCTACAACATTATTATTTTACAACTGTCTGCAAACAGGCTTGAACTTCAATCCTTTATTTTTTTTCAAATTCTTTTATTTTATTACTTTTACTTTGTTGTTGTTGTAGATGGACACAGCACCTTAATTTTATTTATATATTTTTATGTGACACTGAGGATCAAACCCAGTGCCTCACATGTGAAAGGCAAATTCTCTACCATTGAGCCACAACCCCAGCCATACTTTTACTATTAAATATATCAATCTAAATATTTAATATATATAGATTGGACTAGGTATACCACATAAATTGTTTAAAGTCTATCTTAAATTTTTAATTATTACAACTTTATTTGCTAAACTCTGATTCCTTTGATTTCCTTGTATAAAATAATGAGGGGAGAAGGCTGACATTTATACAGCAGATCAATTCTGGGCAGAATTATACTGAGAATTTTGAAGCTATTACCTCATTTTTATGCAGGAGTGCTCAATTGTATACAATTGTTTTCATATATGATGATAAAATAGAAACTCAACGAGGTAAGATCACTCAACAAATCTTTATACAATATTAGATGAAGATATTGTCTAAACTTTATCGTTTTGTAACTTTTTTACTATGTTTAGTGTAGTTTTGTTTATGTTATTTGTTTAGTTAGCTGAGTTTAAAATTTTTTTTAGTTGTAGTTGGACACAATAACTTTATTTTGTTTATTTATTTTTATGTAGTGCTGAGGATCAAACCCAATACCTCACGTGTGTGAGGCAAGCACTCTACCACTGAGCTACAACCCCAGTCTTAGTTAGCTGGGTTTTTTGTTGTTTTGGGGGATTGATTACTAGCACAACTAATTACCAACTAGTTGTGCTCTTATAATTTGCAAATTAAACAAGGCAAGGGATATCTATTGGCATGTATACAAAATCAATGGTAACTACAGTCAAGTAGAGCAAGTGAATTATAACTTTGCATATTTAAAAAAATTGGATGGATTTCAAAACCGCTAGAAGAAGAAAACAGCTAGAAGATTTCCAAACACAAAGAAATGTTAAATGTTAGGAAAAGAAAGGTGGTTTTGATCCCATGAAAATCAAAGACAGGTCCTTAGAGAAAACAGACCAATGTCTGAGGAGAGAGGAGGGAAGTGCTGTGGAGTGATATTGGTTAAATTATATTGTCGTATTGTGTGTGTGTATGAATATGTAATAATGAATCCCATCAATATGTACACCTGTAATGCACCAAATCATGTAAAATTATTTTTTAAAATGTTAAGTGTTTGAGGAGATTGAAACAATAATTATCATTCAATCATTACTTATTGTATATGTGCTTATAATTTTGACATTGTACCCCATAAATATATGTAAACATTGTATGTCAGTTATATTGAAAATGAAGATCATAACTCAGAGTAATATCTAGCTACAAATTTAACATTAAGAAAACATGCTGTCCTGCAAACATATTCTCTCTTAAATCTGCAACGTGTTTGTTTTGATGTAGACACTTCATTCAACACATCGTGAATCTGAGAAGCTGTAATTTGAATTGGATCAGTTCTCCCATATCTCCTACTGCTGCACCTCAAAACTGCATGTTCTTGAAGAATACAGAGTGGGCTTAAGGCAGAAAGCACTGTGACAGCAGGACATGGACCAACCTACCTCCTGTCTCACTACTCATAAGTGACTGTGCATTGTTTGCCCTCACTTGGGATGCATTCTGTAAATGCATCCTTAACTTAGCAATCAAAAACATCATAAACACCTATTTCTGACTGTTCTATAAATCTATGCAGTTAGCTTTGTGAACAGACAGTGTCTGCACATTTAATGTCCTTACCTATTGCTAACTCTTTCCTCTACTGAAATATGACTGATGGCAAATCCAGGGTTGCTTTTCAGTAGCAATGAGTACACTCTACTGAAATAGTTCCTATAGGACAGCACCAGATTTCTCATGATTTTTTTCCCCCTCACAGTCTTATTGACTTAGCATTTGTGCTTGAGCTAATTTAATTTTCTACATTTTTTCAAATTAGTCATTAGTAGAACTATTTTATAGGTCTAGTAATACAATAAAATTTGTAGTAACTAAAAGTTTAAAATTATATATAATAACTAATGTTAATCATTTTAATGACCTATTTCATTTCCAACTGTGACAAAATTTGAATAAGAAACTATACTATAAATTAATTATTAATTAACTTCTGAGATAATTTATAAATTATATTCCATTGCTTTTTACCATGGAATGAATTTTATTTATTAATTTTTTGCGCTGAGGATACAACTCAGGGCCTCAGGCAGGCTATATAAGTGCTCTACCACTGAGCCATATCCCAAGCCTATGGAATTTTTCATAAACTTGTTTAGACATGTATTATGTTTGGGATAAATGTTGAACGACCACATGTCTCCCAGTGCCCACTCTGGACACAGAGACTGATTACTGAAACCAAGAAATATTTTCATTGTAGTTTCCTATCACGAACAATGCAGAAACCCCAAAGAGGGAAGTTTGTTTGTTTGCATACTCAAGCAATTTCATCTACCAATAGAAAGGTCAGAAATAATTGTTTAAGTTCTATCACCACAGCTACCACTGAGCAATGTGTAGGAAGATAGTTGAGTCACCTGTAAAGAAAAATACACCCACTTCAGTCTTGAGTCTTTGAATGTAGACATTTCAAAGTAGTTGAACTAATTGTTAAGTAAAATATTTGATGGAACCTACCTGTGTGGAGAGATCTGCAGAAGCCCACCACCAAGGTTGCTTTGGAGCATGCTGAAGATTTTATACGTATCTTGTGTCCCTGAAGACCTTCACCCTGAATTATGTTTGCTCCTGGGTCTCAAGTCTCTGAACATAAGAAACAAGTTTGTCAAATAAAGGCTTGATTCCAGAGGGAAAAAATAACACAAACAGAATGCTCATTAATCAGGCAGAAATGAAAGGTAAAGATCATGGCTTCCGTTTGGCAACTTAACAAGGCAAAGTAATTACATCGTTTTTTGTCTCCTTTTCTTGAACTGTACCCTTTTACCCTGGGTTAGCTGGGAAGTCCTGTGGATGGTCCTGGAATGAAGGAAATTCAACTTTGAGAAAGCACAGGACTGTGGTACTAATGATCATATGTGAATATAAGAATTAGAACTGAATATAATCCACCATTTTGATTTCAAGAGCAACTCTCCTGTGAAGTTGAATCTTAAAAGCCAGATATACAACATAAATTCAAATGTTAATTATTTTAAATAGATCCAATGCCACTTGTATTAACTTTTTAAGATACCCTTCATATAACTGGTCTAATTTCTAGTTTTTAATGAAATAATTATGATGGAAAAATATTTTCTCATCCAAATCAGAAATCTCCCCTCAAAGCATGATAAAAGCTGTAATTTAAATCCTTTACAACAATTTTATGTTACTTATTGTGTGAAATTTTTTATTCTATAAGCAAAATAAGTGAAAAAATCATGTCAGTTCACCTTTCTATTATCAGTCTCTAAAATAATACCCAGGAAACAGATGTTCAAAATATTTTTGTTTACTAACTGACATAATACATAATGAAGGAGTAAAGATATGAATAAAATAACTATTCTAAAATTGTGCTAAAATATGTGTATTTTATTCCACATAGTATAATCAAATTGTAACTTTGTGTTGTCTTTAGCTTTGATTAACAGTATTCATTTTCATGTCATTGTCTAGAATATTTACTATGGTCTGTCTCCATCTTGGTATTTCTTGTAAATACTATATATCTTATTTAATATATATATATATATATATATATATATATATATATATATATATATAGTTATTTATAAATAATACATATTTTATATATAAATGTGTGCTTATAATATTATATATTTATAAGTATATATATATATATATATATATATATATATATATATATATATATATAATATCATACATATAATTTATAGAGGCCAGCAATCCTACTTTTGAGATTTAATCCAAAAGAATCAAACTCAGAATCCCAGAAAATCATGCACACTCATGTGCACTGCCTCACTGTTCATAATAGCCAAGATGTATATAAAACCTAAATTCCACAGATGCACATTGGATGCAGAAAATGTGGCATATTCAGAAATGGAATATTACTTAACCTTAAAAGATTAAGATATCTTGCAATATTTAACAATGTGGAGGAACCATGAGGACATGAGGTTAATGTAATAAGCTAGTCACAGAAGGACAAAATCACACCATTCAACTTTTATGAATATCTGAAATAGTCAATCTCACAGAATTAGCAACCAAAACAGTGCTGTCTAGGGACTGGGGAAAGGAGATACATATCAAAAAGTAGAAAGTTGTTTTGTTGGAGGGGAGTACTGGGTATTAAATTCAGAGGCACTCAGCCACTGAGCCACATCCCCAACCCCATTTTGTATTTTATTTAGAGACATGGTCTCACTGAGTTGCTTAGTGCCTCACTTTTGATGAGGCTGGCTTTGAACTCAGGATCCTCCTGCTTCAGTCTTTTAAACTTCTGGGATTACAGTTCTACTCTACCCTGCCCAGCTATATACAAAGTTTTATTGTGGAAGATTAATAAGTTTTGCAGATCTAGTGTACAGTCTTTTGAATAAAATTATTAGTCTATTGTACACTTAAAAGTTTAAGAGGATATATGTATATATTGTGTGATAATTTTGTCACTACAATAAAATAAAAATTTTAGAAAAGTAGTGAAGTAAGTATGAATGTTTAAACTATGATCCAAAGTGAAAGATACTGTGTAAAATAAGCACAAGTTTAGTATAATTCAGTTTTATGAAATACTTAGAGGATATAAATCCACACTGATGGAACAAATTTTATAGTATCCAGGGCATGGAAGGGAGGAAAATACCAGGAAATATTAGTTAGTGGATATCTGGGAGTGCTGATAATCTTGTAAAACTGTAACAAAGTGTTGATTGAACAAACTATGGATATAATAATTACTAATACATTGTTTTCTTTAGGATAGTTAACAATATATTATGTGAATATTATCTCAATAATTTTTGGAAAAATGAAGTTAGAAAAGTTCAGTAATTCCAGATTACTGAACAATTTGTTATTTGCTTTTAAAATGACGATCATGATTGAACTGTAACACTTGCATACATGTCTAAAATAAATTTTGTTATTCTCTGTAATAAACTAGATTTTCAATTAGTTTATGATGTCTTTTGGTTTGTGGAATTATTGCATTTTATATAGAAACATTAGCTTGCATTTTTAACTCAAAATTTTAAATGATTTAATAAACTTAAGATTCTACTAACCTTAAATGCTCTAGGATATGTTAATATTATAGCTAAATGTTTTCCTAAATTAAACATACTTGTTTTACACAATAAATTTTACATAGAAATAAAATTGAGTAGATATTCACATTAGTGCTTGATTTACTTTAATCATTAATATAAACTTTTATGAAGTTGAAACTTAACACACTATTTTCTCTTCCTTTTGTTACTAGTTCGGATCCTTACAAGTTATTAGCATTACCAGAGGTAAGCTCCATCTACTATGTGTCATTCATGTGGAAGTTGTCATTGACTAACTCTACATTTACATACTCAATAAAAATACATAGTATGGCCAGCCATAGTGGTGCACACCAATAATCCCAGCAACTCTGGAGAGTTAGGCAGGAGGATCACACATTCTAGGGCAATCTCAGTAAAAATCTTAATAAAAATCTCAGGAACTTAGTGGGACTTCCTATCTCAAAATAAAAAAAATAGCAAGTAGAGTACCCCTCTGTTCAATCCCCAGCAAAAAAATAAAAACAAAAATAAACAAGCTAATTTTTAAATTAATTTTCTTTTAAATTTGTAATGTCTAATACTAAAAATTTATTTCTTAGTTTAGATATATAGTTTTGAACTTGTCCACGTTATTCTGTTTAGATATTCATTTTTCCTGATTTTGCTGAAACTAGAAACATATTAAGCATATGAAAATTGTATTCCAAAATGTCTAACAATATTACACTCCAATAGGAGAGCGGAAATATTTCCATTAATCCAGTTTGGTATTCCTAAACTGTATAGTTTTGTCAATTTTTTGAGTTTGTAAAAATATTTTATATGATTTGTATTTTCAAATTATTATCAAACTCTATGCATAAGCCATAAGATATTTTTCATTTTGTGATTTTTATGTACATATACATTTTTATCTATGGATCTTAGGCATATGTTTATTAATTCAACAAATGAGCAATTATACATATTTTCTCTAGTCCATAGCTTCCTCTTTTGTTATATTTATAATTATTTTTGTGAGACTATGGAAATTTTAAATTGTAAAATGTATCAATCTTTGTGCTTTTCATTTGTGTTTCAGGATTTTTTCCATGGTCTGAATCATACAAGCATGCACACACACACACACACACACACACATACACAGAGTAAAAGAGAGAAAAAAAAGTGAAGGAGAGAGAGAGAGAGAGAGAGAGAGAGAGAGAGAGAGAGAGAGAGAGAGAGAAAGAGAGAGAGAGAGAGAGAGAGAGAGAGAGAGAGAGAGAGAACAATCTGCATGTTCGTTTTTGCATGTCTTGGATAAGCATGGAGAAGGTGTATCACTAACCATGATTTAATTTTGACATTTAAAGAGGGAACCATGTGAGTAGTTGTGAATAGACCATACCAAACAAAAGCAGAGATATTGTGATAGGAATCTATCATAATAGAAGAAATTATGTATTATTGTTATATTATTTGGACATAATAACATTGTATGGATATCCTACATAAAATTCAGTTTCCTAAAGAAAGTATCCTATTGAAATTATAGAATAATGTTACCCCTTGACAAAGAAAATAGATCTTGCAAAAAAATTATAAATAAAAATGAAGAAAAGAAGGGAGAATACTAAAAGTCTTAGAAAGTTTTATTTCAAAATTAGTTTAGTCAAAGTTTATGCATACTAGAAATTATGAAAAACTTTTTCACTTCTATAGAAATGTGACATACATGCTTTCTTCTTTAGTTTCTTGATACAGTTGATGACATTACAATATTTGAACATTAAAAATTATAAATCATTTGCTCAAATATTATTTGTCACTCTTGTTACACATCACTAGATTTGTCAGCTATATTTTATTTAGAATTTTCACACACATAATATTTTCATCCACCTTTGGTAGCCAAGTAATATGCCTCCAATATTTGAAAATTCATCTCTTCAGGTTTCTGGAAGAATTTGTAGAAACAATTACTCCTTTCATCCTTAGCACTTAGTAGAATTCACCATTCAGGCCTACTGGACATGATCTGAAGATGGTGGTAGAGAGTTATTTTTACTATAAACTTCCATTTTTTGCGGAGGGGGGGAGTACCAGGGATTTAATTTAGGGGCACTTGACAAATGAGCCACACCCCCAGCCTTATTTTGTATTTTATTTACTGACAGGGTATTGCTGAGTTGCTTAGCACCTCGCTTTTACTGACTTTTGACTTTAAACTTGCTATCCTCCTGCCTCAGCCTCCCAAGCTGCTAGGATTAGAGGTATGCACCACCACGACCTACTAAATTTCCATTTTGAGAGTCTTCATCAATTAATTTTTTTTTTCATTTATATTTTGGTATACATATAAATGAAAAATACAACACACTGCTTTTTATTACACTAACTTCAAGTACAGATTGCTTTTATAGAGAAATTCTGAGTATCCCAACAATTTTTGTATATTTCTTATTCTAAACTATATTGAGCTTCCTGAATCACTATTGTACAAACTATTGAACATTGTTGACACAAACTACCTTTGTAAGGGTTTTACTAGATTCCAATTCCTGGTTTTTAAAACTATATTTTATGGAAAAATATGCAACTGTCTGATATATCTTATAAATCTATTTAAGAATGAAAAGCAAAAACTTTCAGAATGAATTAAATATTTTATCAAAATTTACATCTCAATACATTTTGTTCTGCTTTTGATTTATCATTTGAGGGTTTATGAAAAATCACACCAACGTCTGAATATTTAACTCAGTAGTAGAGTGCTTGCCTAACATTCATGAGGAGACCTACCTGGGTTTCACCTCCAGTAGTCAAAAAAAAAAAAAAGTCACATACAGATTTATAATAAAAGTCAAATATTGTTTTAAACTAATTTGCAGTGTTTATTTAACACAGATATTATAGATATTTACTTTCTCTTATATATTTTTATTCACTGAAGTCATTTTGGAAACATGAAATAATTTAAAATGTAGTAAACATAAATTTGAGGAAACAGAAAATAATTTAAAAATACAATTGAAACATTTTCTTAATCATTTGGCCAGCAAAAATTAACATTTTACTTTGTCCCTGTCAAACATACACTGTTTAGAAAATTACATTTTCATATGAATCTATACATATAAAGATAGTCAAAAGTCATAAAATGTGATTATGACAAAATCAATCATATAATTCTTTAGTAATAATTAGTCCCATTTGACAATACACGTAAACTTTTATTGTTGTAATGAACAATTTTTGTTCATATCTGGTTAAAAGATAATTTTAGTACATGATGGGCTACCAAGGAAACAGATCAGTCCCAACACAGCCTGAATAAAGTGCTATGAAAAGAAATCAATGAAAATAACAAAAAGAGAGACAGATTTTAGAGAGGTTTACAATGAACTATGTCCTGAAAATGACAAGTACTACTGTCAATACAGAGCATACTACACTCTCATTAGAAATAACTGGGGTCAGGGGACTAGGAAAAAAATAGAAGTATTTGGATTAGTCAGAGGATAGTGAAGGGAGGAGAGGGGATATGGGGTAGAAAGGATAGTAGAACAAATTAGATATAATCACCCTATGTACATATATGACTACATGACCTGTGTCATTCTACATCATGTACTATCAGAAGAGTGAGAATTATACTCCATTTGTGTATGATGTGTCAAAATGCATTCTACTGTTATGTGTACCTAATTAGAACAGATTTTTAAAAAAATTTTAAAAAAGAAAGAATGGTGAAAATTGTAGGATTATCTGTTTGATTCTTCCCAGGCAGAAAATCATATCAACTCAAGGAATGGATCATAACTGACATATGGATGAAATGTGAGGAACATCAATCTTAACATAGAGCAACAGACCTGCTTCATCATTAGACTAAGCACATGATGAAAGAAGAAATACAAATAAAGTGTGACTTTTCAGCAAGAATTAATCTTTTTTTAGAGAAGTGAAGAAGAGTAACTATGCATTAAAATTATATGCAATAACAAATCAATATCAACTCAATAAGGAAAATAAAAGGGCAACATTCTGGAAACTTCTTTGTCAGAACTCAAGAAATCTCTCTTACAGTGTGCATTCACTCACATATAGAGGTGCACTGAAATTGACAAATTTAGACGCTGCACTGAAGTCATGAGCTGTAAAAATTTTTATGGTGATTATAAATGACACACATGTAAGCTGTTGATATCCAAATAGTAGCCTTAAAAAGGCTGTATTGGATTTAGATGAAATTAAAGAAACTGGTGAGAAAAGAGAAAGACCCTAAGATGCCCCTGTGAATTACAGACATTCAACAATATTCATATGGCTGATTCCACCAAATAATCATGTTATACTGAGCCACCCAATTCTGCAATCAATCCCGTTTTTAACATAATCCAGAGAAATGCATAAAGCAGGAGACACAGTGAATGTACTTATACAACAAATAAAGAAATACTAAATACAAATGGAGACACTGCAAAAAGTTTACTGTAATAGTTGAGAAGGATGCTCAAACCATGAACTCCTCCTCAGTGCCTATACTTCCTCACTCCCCTTCTGCATGCATCTCTGTACATTCCCTTTTCATCTTCAAACTCTTAAGACCATTCTACAGTACTATAACATTTGTTCAAGCATCATATTCAATGTTCAGCTTTTCTTCCCAAAGACAAAACCTTTTTTAATATTTTATTTCACTGTTTTACAGCATTCTGATGTTTAACTATTACTAAGACAGTCAATCTTTTGAAGCATGTTGAGCCCATCTGGACTCGGTACTAATTCTAGAGGCAACAAAACATGTTAACATGCAAATCTTATTTGTGTGGGTCACATGGTACATGAACTTTAATAAAAACATTATGTAATTTTTTCCATGTTCTCTGTAGGGCATACTTTACATCTTTATTTCTCAAACTGTAGATCAAAGGATTCAGCATAGGGATGACCAAAGTGTAAAATATGGAAGCCACTTCATCAGTGTCTAAGGAATGACTAGACTTGGGCTGCACATACATGAATATAAAAGTCCCATGGAACACTATGACCACTGTCAGGTGGGATCCGCAGGTAGAAAAAGCCTTGCACCTACCCTCAGCAGACTTCATCTTGAGAACAGCTAGGAGGATGAGCAGGTAGGACACAAGGACAATCAGAAGAGAGGAAATCAAATTAAAAGCTGCTAAAATCAGATTCATCACTTCAATTTCATGTGTATTGGAACAGAGCAAAGATAACAAGGGGATACTGTCACAGTAGAAATGACTGATGACATTGTAGCCACAGAAGGGTAAAGTAAAGATTTTTATGGTGATTAGAAGTGACACAAATGTGCAGTAGATATATGAGATTGCTACCAGAACCCAACATACCCTCTGTGACATGATGACAGTGTAGAGGAGAGGGTTATAGATGGCCACATAGCGATCATAGGACATCACAGACAGAATAAATAGCTCACAAGCAATGAACACAAGAAAGAAAGCTAGCTGTGTAGCACAAAAATAATAAGAGATGGTATTTTGATCCACAACAAAATTTTCCAACATTTTGGGGCCCACAGCTGTAGAATAACCAAGATCTGTAATAGCCAGGTGTCTGAGAAAAAAGTACATGGGTGTTTGCAGATTTTGGTCCACTTTGGTGAGGATGGTCATGCCCAAGTTGCCCAACACTGAGACCAGGTAGATGATGAGGAACAGTCCAAATAATGGAGCCTGCAGCTCAGGGCGTGATGTGATGCCCATCAGAATGAACTCATGCACCACTGAGAGGTTTTGTTTCTCCATTTAAGATTATTATAAAACCTGTTCTGTATAGAGATATCAATAGATTTCAAATATTATCACCTGGGGACTTTCAAATAGTATCACAATATTAAGCAAGTTTGGTGTAAATAAGATACATGGAAATTTTTCCACTTAAAATTTTTGAAATAAACTCCCTTAAAAAAGAAAGATATGTATAAATAGTGTAAGAGACAGAGGTATATTTTTGGTGCTATTTAGGTTTCTTTACTCACAGGTATTTTGTTTATGCAGGAGATAATTTGCACAAGTTGGGAGGTGACCTGCTATTTGCATCTAATTGGAGGCTAGTTTAGTTTTTAAATATCCTGATATATTCAATATCCAGTCCCAAGTATCAACAGCTCCAAATGTAAAGTTTCCAGAGAGAGGCAGAGGCAGAGAGAGAGGGAGAGAGATAGAGACAGAGAATAATTAGAGATGATAAATAGAAAGAGAGGCAGATAGATAGAATGGGCAAATATTATAAAAGTTTAAACACAATAGTAACTTTGAGTAACAGATAAATCAAATTATTGCACTTCAGTTTTTCATTTGCCACTATGTAATTTTAATCAAATAGAAACATTTAGTAATCATGTACAGTAATAATAAGAATTTTTAATTATAAATATGCAAAGAACTCTCTAATTCAAATGCTGTTCTTTTAATCCTTATGCATATAGGTATTAGAGCAGAATATCATTAAACATTTGGTAGATACTAAACAGATATATAAATAAGAAAATTATAATGGATCACACTGCAAATATTTTTATGCCAAGAAATAAAGCAGAATATATGTATGTACATAGAGTCTCAGTTATATTTGAACTTAATGTATACCAAAGTAGTTTTTGGCAAATAATTTATATGAAACTATTCATTCACATATACAAACCAACATGTCCTTTCAGGGGCTTGGGGAAGAATAAAGGAGGATTAATATTTCAGTGTAAAATTTAAAAATAAAGTACTTAGGTATGGCAATTATCAAATTTTATAATTGTGAAAAGAATGATATTTCCTCTGAATAGCTTGCGAGTTTTAAAAATGTAACAAATCGCTTCATTCTAGTTTACTATCATTGCTGTATACTTGAATTTTCATTTTTGACACTATAGTTTTGAGAAAAATTTAGTCAGATTTCACTGTAAAATGAATAACATTTTGTCATCATGTTAACAGCAGATACATACAGTATCCTGACAATCAAACAATGCTTTGCACACATACCTCAATGTGACATGGGAACTTCATTTCCTCATCAGGACATCTGGGATGGATCACATCTATATATTTATCTGCACAATCACTGAATATTCAAGGACTTTCCATGTTGTCATCAAAAGAATCTAAAGTTAGTATATGCAAAGACACCACTGATTTTCAAATTTTGCAAATAAATAGGTTATATCCCATTTTTTAATTCGTATCACCTCTAAGTTTTGATCTCCATTAGATATATATATATATATATATATATATATATATATATATATATATATATAATTAATTTTTTGAGAAAACACACACGTGTGTTTCAGAACTGCTTATAACAGCATAAGCAAAATATTTAGAAATGAATATAAAGGAAAAAACAATAGGTCCTCTTTCTGCAGCTGTTAAGTAGTTGTAGAAAGCATACAATCATGAATGACCACTTATATTACATGGAAAATCCATAGCAAAATATGACAATTCCAGTAGGTTCTGGTAAGGCATAGTGCCACCTAAACCTTCTGTGATATTACCTGTAATCAAACCTCTCTCTTGATTTTTCAATGTGTTTCTGAACATGAGGTTTTGAAAGCAATTTATACATTTTTAAAAAATATATATATATTTTTAATTTCTAAGATTCCCTGAGGAGATTTCAAGTAATTTGCTGATTATATTTAAAACATTTGAGAGCTTAATGAAATACCTGGAGGTTATCCACTAATTGTCAGAAACAATTTATAATTAACTATGACTTCACTTATGTATTCATATAATTATTTAATTATACATTTATTTTATACTTTATCAATCCCACTTATAGGTTTTATCAAATGTGTTGGTAATAAGATCTCAAAGCAATTTTATATTCTCATTTTTATTGCAGCATCTTTCTAAATATCTAACATGTGCAAGCAACTTAATCATCCATTCTTTTAATACATTGAATATGGTATATAGACAAGAGATTATATTATTCAACCTTAAGAATTACACCCTTCGTTCTTTCTTCTTTCTTCTTTTACCAGTGTATATGATTAAACTGAGGAGTGCTATACCATTGAGCTATATCCATGGCCTATTTTTATTTTATTTTATTTTGTTTATTTGGGCACAGGATCTACCTAAGTGTGCAGAGACTGGCCTTAAGCTCGATTCTGCGTCAACCTTCTGCAATGCTTGGGTAATAGGCATGGGCCACCATGACTGGCTCATCTTAGTCAGTTTTAATTTTTCCCATAATAATCATAGTTTTCAAAATTGAAACTATTTGGACACACCTCTTCCTATTAATCATGATTTTTAACCTGTCATTTTCTTTCTGTGACCTGGGGTAAGCACTATCTACCATTTCTCATTCTCATACATTTATCATTGGTGAGCCATAAATTCACATATTTATCTATAAAATATACTTTAACTTTACAGATATTTTAAGTGAGGCTATATGATATGCTTTGCTAACAAAAGTCATCTTCTACATGTTTATTTTTCTAAACTTAGTTGTTTGATTTTCGATTCATCCATTTAATTCTTTTAGCTGCATCATATTCTCTGCCATTCCTGAATAAATAAATACTAGATATTTACAAACTGTTATCAAAATGACTATTTCTCTTACAGTCCCATAAGGAGAGTGGAAATGTTCCCTTAGTCCAGTTTTTCATAATTGAAGTTTCCATCTTTTTAATTACTGTCAATTTTAAGCACATGTAAGATTATCTAATTTCATTTTATATTAACAGTTTCCAAATAATTATTAAAATGCATACACTGTGCACATAAGTTTCTTCTGTTGTGATTTGTTTAATATGGATATTTGTTCATTATTTCATTAGTCAATTATATATTAAATCAACACATGTATCTATTTTCTCAAATTGCAGTTTATTCTTTTAGTACATTTGTGATTGATTACTGTAACTCAAATGAAATTTTTAAAGCAAAAAATTCATCCTTTAAATTTTGAGTTGTATTTATGAACTCTTCCATAATTTTAAGAAATGTATATGTAGGTTCAATACAAATTTACATTGTTTAGATATGTGCAGATAACAGATATCAATGTCTATTATTTGGATTTGACATTTGAAGGAATGAGTTGCATGGTACAACGACTCCATGGCAAACCCTCCAAGAGAGGAAAACAAAATTACATGCGTTGTGTAGGAATATATTCTATATGAGATACTCTGTAGTTTTACCATTGTGTTATCATTGACATTTAGTAGTTCCAAATTAAGAAAATATCCATTGTATTGGATATAATGAAGATTTTTTTCTGCTATCATTAATGAATAAATGTAGTATTGAAGGAGAAATTAATTCACAAACTAATTAAAAGTAATGAAGATAAAGAAAAAAAACAATATCATATAAACTGAAATTTGAGGCATGTATTTTCAAGGAAAATTAGATGTATTGGAAGCAGGATTAAATGAGTGTACCAGAGATCCTTTTCTGTTATTTTCTTTCAGGAAAAATGATAGTAAGAAACAGTAGCATTGCAACAGCCTCACAGAGTATTAGTGGTCAAGAGAAAAAAAAATAGTCAAAAGTGAGCAGTGGTGAGACCCGAGGGGAGTCTCACAATGGTTGATATGGGCTTAGACCTGGATAAAGCAAAATTGGCCAGCCAGTAGCACATAACTCTCTGAATTGTTTTCCTTTAGTGATTCGTATATTTTAATATAATTTTTAAAAATGCTGATGTATAGTTACTGAAGTCTGTGAGGAGTTAGAGAATAATCTTAGATCAGTGTTGTAGAAGGTATGAGAAAAGAGAAAGAAATTCACCCTCAAAACTTAACCCAGTGATGACACCCTGGAATCTGATCAAGTTACCTCTGGTGTCTGAACCACAGGCTGAGTAGTTTGCTGCATGGACATAAGGATATAGCAGATTTCTTTGAGCTAGAATCAGGTACAAATTACTCTACGGAAAATGCCATAGAATTATGAATGCAGTATTATATGATCTAGATAGAGGTTAAACAAACACACACAGCATTTTAAAGCAAATCATACATAAATATATGCCAGTATGTGTGGATTTTTTAGCATTTCACTTAGTATCAGCATCAATGCTCACATTTATGTATACATATTCTTATACTGGTATGAACATCGTAAAAATCAAGTGGATGTTAAACGTTTTCTGCATGTAAAACAACTTACTAGAAATTATCCATGAAATTTATTTTAAAATGTCTGCAAACAAGAAAATACATTAGCACATTCACATAAACACTTTCATTTAATCCCCTTGACACTGTATACCTATCAAACAAATTTTGTCAGTATAATTTTAGTATGAAAAGTATGCTTTAATGATAAACATTTTTTCCCAAACACTCCACATTGCTTCTTTTACATCCTTGTTTCTCAAACTGTAGATGAGAGGATTCAGCATGGGAATAACAATGGAGTAAAATATAGACACTACCATGTCATGCTCCAAAGCATAGTGGGATGTTGGTCTCACATACATGAATACTGCAGTGCCATAAGAAATGGACACTGCAGTTAGGTGAGAGCCACAGGTAGAAAAGACTTTCTGCTTCCCTTCAGCAGAGTGTATCCTCAGAATAGCCAACAGAATGAAACCATAGGAGATCAGGATGGTTAGGATAGTACATATCACAATAGAGCCAGCAAAATAGAAGAGCAGAAGCTGATTGGGGCGGGTGTCAGAACAGGAAATTGCAAGGAGAGGAGGGATGTCACAGAAGATGTGGTTGATTATGTTGGATCCACAGAAGGACAGGCTGAAAGTGGCTGTGGTGTGTGTTACAGCATGCAGAATTCCACCAACACAGGAAGCCACGATGAGTGGCACATAGACCCTGGGTGACATGCTCACTGAATACAGAAGTGGGTTGTAGATGGCCACATAGCGGTCATAAGCCATGGCAGCCAAGAGAAAGCACTCTGTGGTTCCACAGGTTACAGCAAAAAACATCTGGGCTGCACAGGCACCAAATGAAATGGTTTTCTCCCTTGACAAAAAGTCTACCAACATATTTGGAGTGATACCAGACGAATAGCAGGCATCTATTAAAGACAGTACACTCAGAAAATAGTACATTGGGTTGTGCAGCCGGGAACTCCCAATGACCAGTACAATCAGTCCTAAATTTCCCATGAGGGTGAAAAGGTAAATTGCTAGAAACAGGAGGAAGAAGAAGATCTGCAGTTCAGGATTGTCAGTGAAGCCCTTCAACACAAATACAGTTACTTCAGTGACATTCTTCATGCTGAAATCTCATGGAACACACTCGATGATGATGGTGAAATGACAGCTGATGGTACTATAAAATAATTAACAACAGTGAATTTAAGGAACATGAACCATGCCTATTGATTGTGTATGTTTGTGTGTGTGTGTGCATGCGCGTGCGCGCATGCACATGTACACTTATTTGTCTGCCTGATTTCCAAGCAGTAGATCAGAAGACAGTCATAATGTTGAATGCAGCACTCACAGCATTCCCTGGAGGATCATGTGGATCACAAGGGTGTTTTCACAGTCACTATACCCATGTCATTTCTTAAATCATCAGGTCAACTGAGTAATTTACCAATGAATTCTATTAGCTCTTTTCATATTTATTCATGTTAAAACACAAGGTATGGGTGAAAAATTCCTTCTGACATCTGAAAACATGAGCTATTGTCTGGAGTTGTGTCTCAGTGGTAGGGTGCTCGCCGAGCAGGTGTGAGACACTGGGTTCAATCCTCAACACTACATAAAAACATAAATAAATAAAACAAAGGCATTGTATCCATGTACAACTAAGAATATTTAAGAAAACATGAGTTATTATGTCAGGGAAATAGCTTTGGAACAGAATCAGAATTTTATATCAATTATCAACTGTTTAGAATGATTTGCTATAATTGACTCAATTATGCAATGTAAAATTCAATATTTATTTACAAGATTGTAGTTAATATTCATGGACAAATTTTGTGAAATCTAAATCTGTTGAATGGCTTGAATTATAGAATGTGCTAACTTAGGTTCATTTATAGAGTAATCTATCAGGAATAAATTCAATTAAACACTTTTAGAAATATGAATTTTTCCATGAATACATTGTATATTTCTGAATTACTCTTTAAAGAATAAGAATTTGTGTGAAAACAATACACATGCAAACTATCACAGTTCTGTTTTCTACATTACAGTGGCTTATTATTGCTTTGAATAAATAAGATATTTCAGATAAATTCCTCATGGGACAGGAATTCCAATTAGATGTTAAAAGAAACTTATACTGTAAGAATAAGTCAT